>NC_056732.1:1098853130-1098905630 GCF_019279795.1 Protopterus annectens
CATGAATGCAGCTCTGTGCCAAAGGTGACGTTATAGACAGTGGACCCTGTAGGGGAGAAATGCCCCTTTCCCACACTATGGTGCAATCTCAGAGATGCTTATTATTAGTACAGGTGTGCAGTGTATGATAAAGGGCTTTGCTCCAATGGAAAGCAAGTATTTTTGTTTGTTTTGTAACTTGGGATTTGGGTTTCAAGCTTTGGTGCAAAGTTGTACTAGAGCTTTTTGTCTTCATTTTATGTTCTAGTGGACATATCACCTTAACTTCATTGGATAAAAGCTAGGATTTGCTCTTTGAAGACCCACTCTTGGCAAATTTCTTGTATTCTCTAGCACCTGCACTTTAAGGTAAGAGTACCTCTTGCTGGCACATGCATTGTAATCAGACGATGGGGCAGGGATACAACAGGAGGTACACTTGCTTTTGGTGCTGGAAGACCAGATGTCTGTGGATTCTATTCCCACTCCAACCAAATGGATTGCTGATACCGCAAAGCAGCATTATTGGGGTGCTGATTTCCAGAGTGTGCCGTCCTATGCATGAAATGTTAAACTGAGGTCCATCTACTTGAGCTAATGATAGCGCAGGTGGATGTAAAAGATCTTACTGTACCTATCGAAAAGAGTATAGGAAGCTCCCCAACGTCTAAGCCAAATTTCCCTTAGTAGTATAAATATCAGCTTAGGTCTCCCCTGAGAAGAAGCCACTAGTCTGCTAGGACTAAAACGATTAACAAAGGATGACAAAATAAATAACTTTTTGAGGCAGCAGAGTGGTGCAGCAAGTAGAGTTCTTGCATGATAGCAAAAGGTTTTCCAGTTCAATTCTCAGCTGGGGTGCCTTATGTGCATATCCTGGGAAAAGGATGTTATGGATGGATGGATAGAAGGAAATAAAAACATAAAATAAAGGTAACACAAAACACCATGCCCATAAGCTCTGACTCTCAATGAAGTTGAACAAGAAGACCTAAAAGAAAACAAGCAAGCAAAAATATAAAATTATAAATTTAGTAGACTTAATGAAACACCATGCCCATAAGCTCTGACTCTCAATGAAGTTAAACAAGAAGACCTAAAAGAAAAACAAGCAAAAATATAAAATTATAAATTTAGTAGACTTCATGAAAGCGATGGAGGGGTTGTCCAAACAAAGGAAGACAGTGGGAAAATGACTGGTCTAGCCCTCCTTGAAAAAGGATGCACAGTCTAAGGGTAGGTACTGGCATAAATGGTCATAAGACTTGGATACTTATGGCAAAAAGCCCTGTTGAAGCTCAGTTGATATGGTGGACATTAACATATCTGTTTTTATCTTATTTTGCAGGACCCCCTGCAGTGGGTGACAGCTCTGAAAAACTTCTCAAAGAATCAGGAGGCAGTATAGTCTAAACATGAACGACTCCGAAGATATTATCTTGCATTAAGAAAGTGCCAAAGGACACCCAACTCCTGGAATCACGGTTCAAGCAAAATTCCTTAGTGAAGGTATGAACTAATAACCAAAGTTCAAATGAACACATTCGTGAAAAATGCACTGGAAGCAGCCACAACCACAGTGGAGTGGCTTCTGGCTGCACTGGATAAAGGTTAGTAGTCACCCCATGGCAGGAAATTAAGCTAACATTCTATTTGTGCAGCGCCTGCTTAACCAAAGTTAATCTTCTGGAGATAAGCAGCTGGTTCATTTGAACTTCATGGCACAGCTACCTGTTCTTTAGTTCACACCTTCACCAAGTACTTTTGCTTGAGCCATGACATAACATAATCTCACTTTTGTGACAGGATAATGGCAACCACATTTTTCTGCCTTGCACTCTTCTCATTTTCTCTTAAAATGTTTAAAGGTATTAGCATTAAAATTAAGAATTTTCATGTTATTTCCAAGTACAACCATTTCTTGTACATACCATTCCCCCTAAAGTTTAATTTTCTCCCCCCACTAGGTCTCAAGTACACTCTCACTATCCTGTTCTAAAATATCAACTGTGTCTAGTTCTATGCAAATTACACCCTCTCTTTTTCTCACCATACTAATTTTCTCATTTCTTTCCTCACCACTTGAAAGCTTTGCTCATTTCACTTAGTTCAATTCAATTTCAGCTCTATTTATGTTGATTTTCTGCCCTTTCCTTCTTCAGGCTGCCCCTTTTTATTATTTGTTTATTGGGAGAATCCGACTGGGCAAGTTTTCAGTGGAGGCCTGGGGAGAAAAGCTCCACACAACAAAAAATTGACAGTGCAGCAACATACACAATACTAACATACTTAAGAATATACATGCTAAAATATGAATAGAAAATTATCTTTAGAGAAAATCATCATACAGTACAGTATTATCAATACATGAACATACAGATGCAATTATACTTAAAAATACATGCAAAAATATACATAAGAAAATGTGCAAAAGTATGCATAAAGAGTTATCCATAGAGAATGGAGTAGGTAGTAGATAGAAGGAAAATAGAGTACATAGCAGAATGGAGTAGATAGTGGAAGGAAAATAGAGTAGATAGTTGATTGAAGGAGAATATGCCCTTAAACCCTAAACCCCTTAAGGTATTACTGTAAGATCAAGTGAAACATTTGAGAAACAGACCAACCAGTGTCTGTGTGTGTGTGGAATAAGTGAAGATGCCTTGTGTGGTACCAGGAGTAGAATAAGATATTGATCTAGGGAGTTCACCCTGGGTCTGAGCAAGTGCACTTCCATGAGCTGGTTAAGTAGTACCAGAGAAGGATTTTAGAGATATGTTTATTATGTAGGATCCGAATTTCTAGAAAGGTATTCCATATTTTTGCAATGGCACTAGAGTACAGGGTGTCACCTGAACCATTCCTGCTTTTGGATATTCCAACTAGTACTTTGTTGGTGGATCTTATGAGACGATTATTAGTGCAGTGATTTAGTAGGCGTTTTGGTGATGTTTTCTTTTTTGAGGGGGAGGTGGTATACAATCAATCTATTGTGAAATTGTAAGCTGATTACAGGTCAGGAGATTTGAAAGTTCCAGCCAGGATAGTTGTTTCAGGGCTAGACAATGGTGGGTCCTGAAAGCTGAGTAGGCCGCAAACTTTGTGAGTTTGTTATAACAGCTGGTTAATTTGTTTAAGTCTCCTATGTAGGTTAGTTGGTATGGGGAAAGCATAGAGACGTGTAAGGAGTAGGTGGGTTTTTGCGATAGTGGCTCTACTGTTATTGGTGAGGTAGTTCTTGCACATGTAGAGGGTGCCAAGTTTTTTTATGGACTTTTGTTATTGTTTGTGCAATATGTTTATCGAATTTCATGTTGTTGATCTATGATAACTCCTAATAGTTTGGTTTGCAAGACTGGTGAGATGGGGGTATGGTTTGAGGAGATTATTTTAAATGGAAAATGGGGTCTGTGGTTTTTGAAGGATGAAATAGCATTAGCTGCGTTTTTTTGTTAGGGTTAAGTATGGCACAGTAGCATAGCGGTTAGCACTGTTGCTTCACAGCAAGAGGTTCTCTGGTTTGATTCTCGGCTGGATGCCTTCTGTGTGGAGTCTGCATGTCCTCCCTGCATTCGTATGGGTTTCATCTGGGTGCTCCAGTTTCCATTCATGTTACAAAGACATGTGCTTCTGCAGCTTTTCTCCCCAGGCCTCCACTGAAAATTGGCTTGTTCCAAGTTGGACTTTCCTGGTAAACAAATGTTAAATAAATAAAATAAAGTATTAGCTGTGAGTTGGATAACTATGTTTCTATGGCAGAAAAGGATTCTTGGATATTTTTTTGCAGAAGTGGAAGAGAGGGGGCACAGCAGATAAGTGTGGAATTACTGGGGTACTGGATCAGTTTGGCCTGGAGGGTGGCTTTGTGGAGGTTGTTGGTAAATATTGTAAAGAGGAGAGGTCCAAGGATTGATCCTTGCAGGACACCTAAGGTTACTGGGAGGAGAGGAAATAGAAAGGTTTGCCATTTTATGGCTTGTTGATGGTTAGACAGGTAGTTTTTGAGCCATAATAGCATGGAGTTACATAGGTTGAGTTTTAAGAATATGGTTAGTAGTTTGGAATGAAAGATGGTGTTTAATGCCTTGGACAGATAGAGAAAGATGGTGGAGACCAGGTTATCATTGTTCCGTTGTTGATTTAAAGTGTTGGTAAAGCTAATAAGGGCTGTGGTGGTGTTGTGATTGGGTCGAAAACCATGCTGTGTGTTGGCTAGGAGATTATTCGTTAGGACATAGTTTAGGATTTGCGAATGTATGCATTTCTCAAGAATTTTTGACAGGGGGGATAGTATGGCGATTGATCAGTAGTTAGCTTGGTTGAGTTACCACCTTCATGAAGTGCTATTATGTGTGAAATTTTCCAGAGGGTTGGAATGCATTGTTCAGCGATTGATCTATTTATTAATAGGGAGACAGGGTAAGAGATGGTCTTGGCTGCGATTCTTAGGTATTCTGCTGGGAGTTTATCGGCTGCTAGGGTTGTGGGTTTAACATTTGCCAAGTAGTTATAAACTGTTTTAGTAAGTACTGGTTGTAGGGAGAAGCAGTTTTGATCTGTTGTTGAGGCGATGGGATTAGGGTATGTTGTGGGTGAAGAGGTATTTGTGAGGTTTAGAATAGACTTGGTGAAATATTGGTTAACTTGAGTGGCAGTATTGTCTTTGGTGGTATCAACATTTAGGGGTGGAGTACTGGTTTTCCCTGGCTGTAGGATTTTATTGATAGCTGCCCAGAATTTTTAAGGGTTAGATTTGTGCTTTGTTTGGATGTCTTAGTATTGTATTTTCTTACCCATTCTTATTTGTTTTTTGCCTTGTTTCTTAGCTTGAGGTATGTCTGTCAATTTACTATAGTTTTGTTGTGAAGCCATGCTTCCCATACTTTATCCCTATGTTTTAGGAGAATTCCAGTAGTTTTGGTGAGCCAGGGGGCATAGTTGACCTTTGTTCTAACTATTTTGATAGGGGCAAGGTTATTTAGTATGCTCAGAAAAGTAGACTTAACATAATCAACGGTGTTGTCAAGGGGGGAGATCAGAGAGAGAGGGGTCCAATTACAGTGAGACACAGAGCAGTCATGAGGTCTTGGGATTTAAAATTCTTTGTATAATGAATTTGTTGAAGAGAGATTGTTTTTATAGGTCTAACTTGTTGTATAAGTATGAATGCAGGGAGATGGTCGCTAAGGGTGTCAGGGAGGGAACCAGAGTGGTGAGATAGATATGGATGGTTTTTGAGAATCCAATTCAGTGTGGACTCTTTCTTGGTTGATTTATCTGTTCTGGTGAAAGTATGGATTAACTGGGAGACACCGTGGCGGTTTATATGGTTAGTGATGAGGGGGGAGTTGCAGGTAGACCAATCTATGTTAGTCACCTAGTACAACTGTTTCTTGTGGGATGGTATGAGATTCTCAGTGCAGGATGGATTCAACTTTATTAATGTTATTCCCCAGGGGAATGTATGCACCTACAATGTTTAGCTGCTTTTTTGAAATGAGTTTTAGTTTGGCAAACAGAATTTCAGCATTATTGAAGATGGGGCTGAGAATGTCTGAAATGTCTATGGTAAGATTGTTTTTGAAAAGCAGGGTGATACACCCACCTTTTTTATGAGTTCTATTTTTATATTGTAAACTGGAGGAAGTAATTCATTATCCTTATTATGTGGCTTTAACCAGGTTTCAGTAAGAATCAATGTCAGGGGAGTACAGTGACAGAGCTGCACAAAGTTCTGCTATTTTATTAAGCATGCTTCTTATGTTAATACTGAGTATAAGGAGGTCTGTTGGTTTTCTGAGGGAGTATATTGTGTGTATTGCTTGTTTGGTGGTGGAGTTGGGGTTAGACGTTGGGCCAGGATTTGGGTATATATTGCCACCTAATATGAGTTTAGATGTGTGGATGACAACCAGTAGATATACAGAAAATAATTTGTTACATTGTAGGGAGATGCAGGCTTTTGCATGGTACTGGGGAATTGTAAATTGGGTCATTTCCATTTGAGATGTGCTACAGTATAAAAAAGGTACAATTAATAATATGTATGGTTTGGTTTCTGAAGGGGTTGGGTAGGTGGGAGATAGCATAATGAGCTTGGGGTTACGGTTTTGATGATAGCAGGTTGCGAGAACTAAAGTGAGGAGGATTCCCAACAGTACAACTTGCAATGATAGCATTGTGTTTTAGGGTTGTCTAGGGATAGTTGTGTAAACTGGAATGAGAGAGAGGCTTGGTTGTAATATGGCGCTGAGTGTAGTAAAAAGTTTAGTTGGGAAAGAGGGAACTGCATGAACTTAGCAGAAATTAGAGTGGAATACCTTAGTGGGTGCGGCCATAGTGATGGGCGTGTCTAAGACAATGTGTTATGATTTGTCGATGGTACTAAAGGGCCTGGCATGGTTAAGTGTAAAGGTCTTTGATGTGGGGATGGGTAGGAATGGGGGTAGGGTAGGGGAGCAGAGTGAGCCCGAGCATAGCGAGAGTGAATGAAATGGGTAGGACCACAGCAGAAAATTGCTAAGGAAAAACCTATCAGTAAGATAAGATTTTTTTTCTGTAATTTTACTAACATGTTAGTTGTTGACTGCGGATTTAAAAAGAGCAGTCCCACCCTGTATTTTTGTTTTTTTTTAAAGTACACTCATTGATTTAGAGGTTAAGAGAGGGAGCCATCTAGGGAAGTCAGAGGGGAGACATTATAGCCAGGAGAGCTGTTGAGGTGGGAGTCACAGAGAGAATTAGCCCACAGTCAATCCAAAATATTTTTTGCTACATACATAGTTTAATACAAGTTCCGGAGCGCACCCTGTCAACCCACAATCTCAAGCATATTTTTGCATTGTGACATAAAATACAAAATATCACTACAAAAATATTTTAGCCTGCCAGCATACTTTACCCAATAGTGACCATTTTATATAAATAAATGCTTGCTATGAAATATGTTTCAATATCCCATTTTCTTCTCGTAACTCAGTGTTATACTCCAAACCTTTTCATCCAGAACTCCAATTCATTTTTTCCTAAAGTCCTCTTACTTGGAACACAGTTTACTCAGCATGTTTTGCTTTTCAAAAAAAAAATGCCCCCTCAAAGCAACTTATGAATAAGTTATATACTGTACAGTACTCCAAAGCACCCAGGATCTATAACTATCAAGCTCCTTGCAAACTCTTTTTAGGAACCAATCTCTCTCCCTAAGCTTAAATTATGTTATTTCTGTAGAATAAAAAGGTGTCAAAGCTTGTGTTTTTTTTGCACTCCCAATGGTTTTACAATCTCCTTCCAAATTCATACTTGCTGGGATGGTCCCTCTATATTCTGCAAAGCACATTCACTGTTACAGTTCATTAAAGTTGACTGCTTTAGCTAAAGCCTTTGGAAAAGATTGATTCTTTTCTTTTCCTAGACCTTTTCTTGTTTCCCATTCCCACAGTTAAGTTCCTGATTTTTTTCCCACATTATTTCTGCAAATCAGCTTTTGTCTTTGCTCCATTTTCTTTTTGTTCTGCAACAGCCCTAACATTACACTGTCTATTTAGCAGTCTTCTGCTGATATCATCTTCTATAATGAGTTTTATACTCGTCCACAGCATTTCACAGTCTATGGCTTTCCGATCAAGCAGCTCAGCCAGTTCTTGCATATTCAAGCATATATTTTTCTTCTAAAACAGAGCTAGCATTCTGGATTAACTTTTTCCATTCTTTCTCCTGCTTGTGCCATTTTTCAAATGTGTGCCTCTAATCAGAGACTGCACATTCAGTGCCGTTTTAATGATAAACTGTATAAATTTCCTCAGTAACCTGGCTAAATTTAACACAGTCTGTGTAAATACCACCTTAGGTCTCCACTGTAAGCAGCCCATGGTCTAATAGGACCAATGTGGTCAACAAAATATAAGCAAGTAGAAAAAAAATCAGTAAATAAAATGCTTCTCATCTTGGAACGGGTTATACATTCCTATGTTTTAAGTTCAGGTAGCTGTGCCACAAAGTTCAATTGAACACATTCTTGAAAAATGCAATGGAAGCAGCCACAACAACAGTGGAGTGGCTTTGCACAAAAGAATTAAAGTGGACCTGGGAAAAACACATGAAACACGAATTATACAATGTCTTAAACCCAAAACAGCCATAAACAGCGGTGCTAATAAATATAGTCACTGAAAGATCCTGAGATGCCAAAGTCAGGAAAAAAAGTGTAAACACTGGAATAAATTTTAACTTTCAACATCTATCACATCTTCAGCTCAATTGCTCTCTACTCAAAACATATAAGCTTATGAAAATGATGGATGTTAACAATAATAATAGAAGAAGGGTATTTATACACATCCACATTACTCAGTTAAGAAATAAGTTCTCATAACACATTCACCCGTGGGTCTTCATCAGAAACATCATAAAATGTAACTCCAAGAGCAACTTTATATAATCCCCCAACCAGGAAAAAGAGCAATCAGCTGCCTTCTGATGCCATGATAAAGGGAGGTCTGCAAATCTCTCTACATAAATTTCTGTATTATACCAGGATATGCCTGGTAGGTTCTTAAACACAGCTACTATGAGACTTTGACTCCATGTTATTTGGTCCTCCCCTCCTCCAAACCAGGAAAAACAAATGAGAGAGGGGCTTCTTATTAAGCAGAGTATTTCAGAACGTAACCATAACTGTAGTGATGGCACCTAATATGGCTACAGCATGCATAACTTACACAGTCTTGTTTCTCAGGCCTGTGTGCATTATTAAAGACCCATGTGGCATGTGCATTCATGATCAAATATGTTACCTGAAATATTTTTAGGGTAAGTTCATATCTTCATGACAGAGGTTTGCAAATGCTTTTGCATATATGTGTTTTATCATGGTCTCTATAGTTGGCTGTTTATCTGCTATGGAAGGATTAAAACTTTCAGCAAATGGAACATTACATGTTGGGAAGACCGGCTGTGAAAAACCAAAAGGCTGTCAGCCCAGCTAGATAGAATTTTGTGGATAATTCTAAGTCATTGTAAATATTAATAAAATCCACAGGCTGTTTGACAAATGTAAAGAAAACTGTGTTAAATGTTGAACTTCAAAAATATAACCACAGTGCACTCTGCTGGAAGAAAGCTGATAAAGTAAAGCATTTTATGACTGTTATATTTCAAACTGCGGAGGCAGAATGTCTGGACTAAGGAATTCCTTCTATTGTTTTGAGACCAGAGTTAATTGCTAGATTTTACATGGATAATGTCTTTTATTGCTGTGGTTTCCAGGCCAGCTGCAAGATCAAATAACTTTTAAAACTCTGAGTTTCTGTTAGCCTGGGAAATTACATCAGAAGTGCAAGAATGATGTAATCTAAAATGAGTCAGCAGTAATGTATTATCAAGTTAAGACTTTCTCAGAGAGAGAATTAGAGCATTGTGGATTTTGTCTGAAGAATATCCACTGACCAGTACTCTGCCTTTTACTCTGTATGTAAGTAAGATCTTAGACTTTAGTGTTTCTCTTAGAAATAGATAGAAAATAGTAAGTTTAGTCTAGCTATTTTCTATATTTATGTCAGGCTATTCTACAGTACTATTTTAAGCAATTTCCTGTGATCTCTGAACTCTTGACTAGCACTGCGTTGAATTGTGGAGATTTGTCTTGTGTTTTTATTATTTATTATTAAAAATGCTTAAACCTTTCAACTGTGGCTGTTTTGTGTACAGATAGTTTAAGTTCTAGAATACATTGTAGCTAAACAGTGATACTGTACAAAGCCACTCCAATAAGCCTTAAAAGTTCTGGTCACACTTACTAAATGGATAATAATATTGCATAGTAAAACTGAACACCCATTGGGAAGGGCCTTATTGGTAGCTGATAAATAGGGGTTCTGGTGGCAGTGGATTACTACCTTATAGCCTGAACAGAAGGGGCACAGCTAGTGAACTTGTGCCAGCCTTCTCCAGGAGTGTCTGTGTGGTTGTGTATAAATCATATCTCAAAGTGTGTGCGTGTGTGTGTGTGTGTGTGTGTGTGTGTGTGTGTGTGTGTGTGTGTGTCAACTACCTGGGCAGGGACAGAAAGCACTGGTTGGACAGAGGGAGTGCTGGGAGGACTTGGCTTGGAGCCCTGGCTAAGGATTCCACTCTGTAGATGTGCCAGTGGGGAGTCTTATTGGGGATCTGGAGAGAAAGGGAGAAACCAGCTACAGACTGACTGTGACCTCTGTGTGCTCTTAAGGGAAACTGTAATCTACTGTGTGTGTATTTGTTATCCTTCCCAAAGTGCATGCCCCTCACTGATGCTAGTGATGAGGGTTGAGGCTGCTTGATTACTGGGCCAGTGCACTGATGTCACACAGGCCATTATAACAAGTCCAAGTTTAACAGAATTAGAATCACATTTGCCCACAGGCACATTAATTAGATGTAGATGGAGAGAGAGAAAACAGTTTAAATAAAACCTGTCCAGGTACATCTCAAAAAGCTACAGTCTGCAAGGTGCGTTATAATAATTTCACCTATAAAATAACTGCATCAGAAAGTACTTAAAATAAATATAACTTCTTGCTATAACTCTATCTATAAATTCTCCTTTGGTGGCTGTCATGCATCTCACATTTAAAATAAAGAAAATTGTCTTTATTCTTCTATCACAAGTATAAGTGGGCAGCCATCCTCCAAAGATGTTTGTATGAGAACACAAGTTGACCAACTAATATATTATGTCTCAGAATAAATCAAGCAGCTAAAATTCATTGCTTGTATTTATTTGTTTATTTGCAATCTCTTTGCTAGATAACCAGCTATAGTTACAGTTTTGTCACACTGGAGAGTTTATTGTAATAATTTAACCCCTGAAAACTATAATATATCTTGTAAACAACAGTCTGTACAATATTCTTTATACACATCACTGTTGACCTGTCTAGTCTCAGTGCAAGACAGAAAACACTCTTTGAATCATGATTCTCTTGGGTCTTGCTATCTGCAAATAAACACTTCAACTGTCATCTACTCAACAGAAATATGCACTATGCAGTAATAGAAAAAGCCACTAGAAACAACAGGAACAAACCTGACTAGTACTATTAAGAGAGTATTATGAATAATAAACATGCTCATCCAAAACATATAGCAGTCATATAATTTTAGGCTGTCAAATAAAACCGTGTAACCAATGACAAAGTTGCATAACAAACCTGACACTAGTGCAAGTAATGCGAACAAAACACTACCATCTCATTATAACTATCCTATAATTTTAAGATGCCAAGCAACATACTGTGGAAAACAATAAAGAGCAGTTAAAATTGAAAACTGACAGGATAAACCAGGATGTCATATACCTTTGTTAACAGCCCTGCCCTGTCATGTCACTGGTCAATGGAAGCAAACCTCAAACGAAGCATCTGTCAGCAAGTGGTAGGCCCACTGAAGCTAGCGGTCAAGTTTTCCAGGATGATCCTCAGTTATTTATTAACCAATCAAAAACTGTCAGTATTTAAAGTAACTGATGTTTCCATGCATCCCATAGCTTCAGGTTTCTTCAGCTTTATGATTTTCCTTAATATATAAAAGATGGAAAATGCTCCCAAAGAAATAAGCTCCTACTTGCAATTTAACAGTTTCAGACAAGGATTAGGTCCTGAAATCATACATCATTCCATACTCTAGAGCATCACAAAATTACAGTTCCTTTCTCTTACTTCCTAGTATTAATGAGAAATGAAAAGTCAATATCTTTAGTGCACCAAACAGTGGATACAGTCTGGCAGCTTGTTTGTATACTGTTACTCTATCCTTCAAAGTTAGCTTCCATGGCCACATCTTACAACTCTATTCATAAGCAAGAAAGCAAATAAAGCAAAGTGCACCATAACTTAAAGAAAATACCACAGTACATACTGCCAGGAAGAAAAATACAATTATGGCAATAAAAAAGGTTCTTATCAAACAAATAGCTGTAATGATTTTTCTGTTGACTGAGTTTTGTGATACAAACTATTTAACAGACTTTTCAGGTAAATTCCAAATGATAGTCGAAGAACATCACAGAAGATACAGTGCTAAGGGCTACATGGAAAGCAAGACTTTGAAGCATCCACTGCCTGTTCCCCCCAAATATGGTCTGATTGTTTTTAGAAGGGCATTTTAAGAGCATTCCTGGTCATCTGCTGCAGTGATCATCTGAATTCCTTTTGACCAGCAGAGCAATGCACAAGATTCTATCCAATGACTGCAGCAGCTGCAGTGACAACGTCCTGAAGTACCACAGGATTTCTCTCATATGAAACTTTGCAAGAGGAACTATTAAGTATGGAGACTGTCATTGTATCCTATTGCCCTGAACACTGCCCTATTTGTCGTGTAACTTCTGCATGTGGAGCTGAGGGAGAAGGGACTGAAGAGGGTGACTTTCACATGTGGTAAGAACCTTCTTTGCTGTATCTAGCACTGCTCTCAGAAAGGTCTCAAGTAGTGGCAAGGAACAAGCCAATCCTTTGGTAGTTACAAAATATAAGAAGCCTGAAAGAAAGACGACATTTAAGAGCCAAAGCTTTCATTATACATTCCTGGGACAGGACTGGAATCAACCAGCTGGTGAGGCATAGCTAGATGTATACTACTCTAGTAGTCTGTGATGAGGATAAACATTCGATCCATGACTATCTTAGGAGCACTGGAGACCCAAAAGTCAGAGAGGTAAGAACTGGAAGTGTCATGATCTTGCTAGGAATCTTAGAAACTTCCTGTGGCCTTAGAATACGAGACCATGGAGGTAAGCATCCTTCATATCCAAGGTGGTCATTATGGCTTCTGGAATCAAAAAAATGAAACAAGGCTTGCAGGATGGGTACCCTGAATTTATTTACTTGAAGAAATGGGTGTGATATATGGAGGTCCAGTATGGAACTTAAAGGGGAATCTTTTACTGAGACTAACAGTCTGGAGTAAGATGCTGTCCCTGTGTCACCTGCCATGATCTTTAATACCACTGTAGAAGTAACTGATTTAGTATTGAATTTGCAAGCATTACCGCATCTTGGGAGAATCCTAGGCATTCTCATTAAGGGTGAGAGATTTGGGATCTCTGTTTTATACCCAGACATAATCAGTTCCATAACCCAGTCATCTGTACTCAACTTCTTTGAAAGGCCACTCTTCTTCCTATACAGTTTAGGGTATGAAGGATGTAAGGGCTTGAGAGAGTCTATAGGACAATACTATCGGAGACTGTCTTGAAAGGATGGAATGACAATGGCTCACGCCTACCTTGTTGCCTGTCGTGGCCTCTTCCTCATTTTATGTGGCTTTCTCAGAGGTTTTCCTTTGCCTGAATTGCTTGGGCTTGCAAAGTTTCCTATGAAATGGTCATTGCTTTATGGGAATTTATGGGAACATTCCTGTTATATTTAGTGATAGCTGGTGAGATGTTGATAAGGTTATTTTGACTACTAACAATGAATTAAAGGAGAGAAGCTGCCTTTATAGGAGAAGACAAACATTTGACTTGTTTACCTTGCCTACACAAAGCAGCAGCTCACCACTGGAAATCAAGGTAAGTTAGTGAATCCACAATATAAGGAAAGTTTTACTGAACCTGAAAAGAAATACAGAGATGCTATGTGAACTAAAAGAGAAATGGAATAGGGGAAGACCTGGTTAAAAGCAGCTCGGTGTTCTGACTAAAGTCATCCTTGAAAAGAAGCTTGTTGCCAAGTGTTTTTACCCAGTTAAATTAATACATACAAAATAAAAATGCTTCTTTTCTTGGGAGGAAATTTCCAGAAGAGCAGGAAAACATCAATTTAGGTACCAGTTTTCAAAAAGGGTGATAAGACGAATATCACAAACTACTGGCCAGTTGCCTTGTTAATGTTGCCTTCAAAAACTATCAAGTTTCATAGCTACACAACTAACAAAATCTATGGAATCTAATTCCCTTTCACACAGGTTCTAGCATGCATTGAGAAAGGTATAGAAACAGTCCTGACCACATTCCCGGATCTAATGCTTCAAACATATGAAACATTAGAACTATATGACAAACACATTTGTCACTATTTTACATGATGATGTTTTCATAAACATGAAAAGATGGAGACAGTTTGGTGACAATGGTGTGGATATCTTATATAAAGGGGAGCTAATGTATGGCAAAAAAGATGGACACTGCAACTGCTTATGTTTCTAAAATTTCACTAAACTGGGCAGTGCCACAAGGTTCAGTACTTGGCCCTACACTTTCCATTAAATAATGAATGCAATAATACCTATTTCTTTCTACTGATACTGAATTAGTTATATATGCTAACTCCACAGTTCTGCGACTCCAGCAGTTTAAGCATTACAAGTAAATTATAAACATGGTTCAGTATGTATAGTTTATGCATTAGCTTATCAAAAACAGCTGGGGTAACATTTTCCTTCATCTACATGTGACGACATTATAGGGTATGAAATCTTGAATGGGCAGAAGCAAATTCTTATTTACCACATGAAACATTCATATTTATATTTCTGTAAAACTGAGAGACAATAATTCAGAATGCTTGAAGTCAGTAGTAATGAATCTCTTAGAGAGATGCTTTTCAAATTAAAACAAAATTTTGGGGAAGTTTTTTACTGTTACATATAACAGACTGATTTATTAGTTTAATCTGGTTTTGTAAACAGTATGGGATAGAATTTTGGTGGCCTATCATGCTGTTCTGCCATCCATTAACAACCCTATTTTCTCAGTTTTGCATATGGGCTGAGGGTGTTACTTCAACAATGACAATCTACAAGTCAAAGTTCACACCACAAGATAGCTACCCTGCCATGGTTATTCTTCCATACCACACATGCACACATACTCACCCCTATGGCCAATTTCCGATCCACCTACTACACGTCATTGAAAAAGGGAAGGAAATTGGGACACCTTGAGAAAACCCTCGCAAAGACAAGGAGGACATGAAGACTCCACGAAGAAGACACCCCTGCTGAGAATTGAACCAGCAAATCTCTTATTGCGAGGTGACAATGTTATCTGTCATGCCATGATGGATGGATGAATGGATGTGCTGCATCAAAAACTGAGTGAACAATCCTTTATGGTTACGCTAAGAAATACATTATAGGAAAGTTTACTTGTAGTAGTGTTTGGAATTAAAAAAAATGTCCTGTGGCTGACTCCATTATGTAGAAAGGCAAAAACATAGCTCTTCAAATTATAGAGTTGTAGTGATGTCAACGTTTTTTTTAAACATTTTATGTACATCAGAATTTACAGATGTTCAGGAAAACTTAAGACAGTATTTCTTTAACAGTTATAAACATCATTGCTTTTATTAGTGAGGTAACACTGTTAAAATATTTGTGTGTGTAGTTTTATGATTAATACATATATGAATATATTTTAAATATTTATGTTTGAAAGTTGGTTCTTTGAAATGCATGCATCTAAGTAAAAAAATAAATGACAGGAAATGGAAAAAGGAAGTCTGCTTGCTCTTTTATCCACACAAAAAAAAATGGCATAAATTACAGTGACACTAACAGCTGACATGCATTTTACCCTGGAGCAGTACAGTGTCAATACATGGCAAGTGGGTTATAAATTAAGCTAAGAAAGGCCCACACCACAGCAAAAAAGGATGAAGCTCTAACTATGCCCCAGACAGCCGTTGACACTTTAATGATCAGAAGCTGACAGGTCAGCTGGGGAGTACTGGGAGTGTACAGGATTGATTATTTCAATGGTGGGTTTGCATAACATAACAGTTATCTGTGCATCAAACAACAGATGTGTGATCTGCATAGAAGTAGAAAATAGAGTCAGGGCACAATAACTCTCAACTGCCAATATTTTCACAGAATGTCCAGGTTTTTCTGTCATATTTTTGGTGTGTTCCTCATAAAATTTGTACTTTTCACTGAAGTTTGAAGTCACTAAACAATACATTTAAGCTTTAGACGTTATATCCTTCAGAACAAGAATGCTAACAAATCCTGTTATTCTAGCAACTTTCTAAGTTTATTAAGAACAATAATTAAGATCTGCCCCTATTTTTTGGCCTTTGTCCCCCCCCCATTATTTTAGGCTTTGTCCGGATTCCTTATGCTAAGAGGATGAGAGGTATATCAGAGATACAGCCTTCTGAAGCACAGAGACTTTTTTTTTTTACTTTATTAATTTATTTTATTTTATCAGAATCACAGCTCATACTCAACCAAAAAAAATAAAAAAACAAAAAAAAACTTATGGTCTTCCAACTCTCCATAGCCTCTCCCACTACCACTTTCTTCATCACTGCCAGTAATAGCACTATAATCACTTCTGCTAGCCATTACCCTCGACAACAGCCTAAGATTCAACCTTCAGGTCTCACAAACTATTAAGAAAGTTCACATAAAAAATGGGTACTTTATACAGAAACAAAAGATTTCTAACCAACAACTCAAGGATAGCTATTGCCAGAACCCATCTTTTATCAACACTCCTGTGATAAACTGAAAGGGTGCCAACTTAGCTAGATAGAATTTTGTAAATAATTCTATGCCACTTGTTAATATTAATAGAATCCACAGACTTGTTTTTACAAATGTAAGAAAACTAAATGTAAGAAAACTGTGTTATATGCTGAACTTCAAAAATGCAACCACAGTGCACCCTGCTGGAAGAAAGCCAATGAGCAAAGAATTTTATAACTGCATTTGATCTCAAGCTCGGAGACAGGATGTCTGGACTAAGAGTTTCTTTCCATTGTCTTTAGACATAGATAATTACTAGGTCTCACATGTAAAGTGTCTTTTATTGTTGTGGCTTCCTGACAGGTGGAGATCAAAAGAGAAATGTTACATTTTAAGTTCTGTGAGCAGGGGAAACATAATTAGAGAAGAAACAGGAATGATGTAATCTGAAATGACTCAGCAGTACTGTGTATTATCAATTTAAGGACAGAAAGAAAGAGAACATTTTGTATCTTGTCTTGGATCTAGTAAGAACATCCACTCACCAGCACTTGCTTGCTCCGTATGCAAGTAGTATTTAGAACAGTGACTTCTCTTAGAGTTAGATTGGAATTTAGCTGGATTAGTCTAGCTGTTTTCTATATTTCTCAGACAATCCTGCAATATTGTTTTAAAGTATTTCCTGTGATATCTGAACTCTGTAATGTCATCGTGTTGAAGTAATAAGTATTGTCTTGTGCTTTTATTATTATTAAATATTTTTAAACCTTTAAACTGTGGCTGTTTTGTGTAGAGATAATTTAAGCTCTAGAGCACTTGCATGTATTTGGTGATACTGTACAAAGCCACTCCAATAGCTTTACTGTTCGCCACATTTACTAATTGGATAATAACATTACACAGTGAAACTGGTCACCCTTTGGGAAGGGTCTTATAGTAGCTGATAGAAGTGTTTGGAGGCAGTCGGTGCTACCTTATAGTCTGGCCAGAAAGGGGGCATAGCTGGAGAACCTGTGCCAGCCTTCCCCAGGAGTGTCTGTGTGTTTGTATATAAATTAAATCTTAAAGTGTGTGTGTGTCACCTACTTGGGCAGGGACACAAAGCACTGGTTGGACAGAGAGGGTGCTGGAGGTTTTGGCCTGACCACTCGGCTGAGATCTGAACCCTGCAGCTGTGCCAGTGGGGAGTCTTATTGTGGATCTGTACAGAAACCAGCCCCAGACTGACTGTGATCTCTGTGTGTCCATAAGGAAAATTGTACTTTACTCTGTGTGTACTTGTTATCCTCCCAATGTGGACGCCCCTCACTGGTGTTAGTGGTGAGGATTGAGGCTCCTGGATTACTGGGCCAGTGCACAGGCGTCACAACTCCTATATGCTTCTCAGGCATCACAACTCCTACATGCTTCTCCAATCCTTATTAATCTAAAAAAAAAAAAACAGATCTAAAGAAGCAAGAGCAATGTTGCAATAAAATAGCCAGATTTGCTTCTAACTCCCCAAATCATATAAACCACTCTGACATATTAAAAAAAAATGTCCTGGTTAGAACTCCCACAACTTCTTTTGTACAATCCGCTAACCATTGCTCACAATTAATGTATTAGGCTGAGAAAACACCTGCACTTCAAAACATTTTCCAAACCTATTCAACCAGCCATACCATTTAATCAACTGATTCATGCTTACTACAGGTAACCAAATCAACAAACACTGGTGGAGACTCCCTATACTCACACCATGTAGCAAAAAACTGGAACACTCTTCCATTAAACATTAAAACTACTAGTAATTGCAGAGTTCAATCGACTACGTAGAAACATCCTTGCTGATTCTTGGCTTTGTACATGTACTGTAAACTCTCAAGTTATCCAGCACCCATGGGGATTGGTAGATGCCAGATAACTGTAGTCTCTGTTTGCTTGAGCTCTACTATTAAAAATAGGCCTGGCTCATATTGTACTCTATACTATTTGTTTGGTTTGAATTGTTCTCAGGTTGAGGAGAGAGGGAATTTATTCCTATCTTCCCTTTTAAAAGTCTAAAACTCTAAAAACGTAAGGTACGTTTCTGTGGGGGGGGGGGGGGGGGGACAAAGTGCAACATATGAAGATTGTGCTGTATTTCTTTGATTTTTTTTTCAGTGGTTGCTTGAGAGTTCCGGTTGCTCGAAATCCAGTTAAATGAGAGTTTACTGTACTATCCCTGGCTACTGCAGCTAAAAACATTCTCAAGTATAAATCTCTCTGTAATGTGTACTACAAATGTATCAGGATATTATTTCTAAGCACCTTAACTATTCCGCAGGTTTATTTTTAGATTCTAATACTTCTCCTTTTGTGCCTGTTACTAATGATGTGTATTGTATTTTATGTATGTAATAACTGTAATTTCTCTGCACTGCTATTTATTTCTATATGGGGTTCTTTAATCCAGTTAGACTATCCCGATAAACAAAAAATAAATAAATGAATAAATACATACATTTCTAAACAGGGTAAGTATATTAGACCTTTTTGAACCATTTTTAGCCATGACTGGGGAGGCAAACTCAAGGATAAATACAATGTATATATTGGCAATTTAGTGAAGCCAAAAAGGCAGCATATTCCTCGAACTCAGGAGTAAGTCATGGTACTCAAAGAAAATCTATGCAGGCAAGGGACAACAGGGCAAAAGCTCCACACAGACAGTAACCAGAGGTCAAAACTCAACTCTGGACCCTGGAGCTGTGAGGCAGAGGTCTTATCACTAAGGCAGCGAATTTTGATATCCCATTCCAAAATGCCATGGTATGACTCCCCATCTCAGTTGCTGCTAAGTGGGCTGAAACAATTTTTCTCCAGATCTACTCATTTTCAGCTCCATGCTCACAGGTCCATTAAACCAGAAGAGATTCCCAAAATGGAAAAACAAAGAAAAGTGAAAACCAACATTTACAGAAGGTTAAGTAGATGTTATTGCTTAACCCCCCACACCCAAAAAAAAGATTCCCTTAAATATTCAATGCATTAATTCATTCTCTGCTAGCATCCTTGAAGGAAACACTTCCAACATTGGAAATGTTGCAAAGGATTTGCACTGCCACCCTTCCCTTTACTTGAATGAGTCCAACTAGAATAATTCCCAAGCCTTGTTAGGAAACCGATGCAGAGCTGTCCTTTGGCCCTCAAATACTAACCAGGGTAATAACTGCTGAAGGAAAGCAGCATTACAACCAATGACAAAGTAGGCATTACAGCCCAGGGGAAAAGAAAGAGATTCCAAAACAAATGCTTGAAGGAAAAGTTTCTTATAACTTATTGTGTTTTTTTAGTTGTACACATTCCTTTTCTAAGCAACCATTCCCTGCAAAGTCTACACACAGCAGGTCACTCTGCACTGATGGCATTAAGTCCCAGGTCTTATGCTGCAGAGTGATAACTAGGCACAAGGCACAATGTAGCAGACAATGATCATTTCAGGCACTTCTCGTATACCAAATTCCAAAATTGAGCTCCAGAAGAACACTGCTCTGAACAGTCAGAAACTCTCCCTTAAAACTGATAAACTATCTTCAGCATCACTTTCAACATGCTACGTATTCCTTTCCAGAAACACTGGTAGGGAAACAATGATAGCTTGTTCAATTTGGATTTATTGTTTAGCTAAAATGTATTTCACAGGATCCTGCTCCATAGCAGTAGGTTTAATCTGTCCCCCCAGCAAGGGCCTTAATTCAGGTAACTAGATTAAGTGTTGACAGCAGATGGTACACAAACCAGGGAGAATCACAGGCAACCTATGAAAAACATTCCAAAGAGGATGTAAGCAAACACACAAGTACATCCAGAAATATTAGGCAGTTACAGCATGATGCCCCTTTGCACCAGCATGCTAACAAGGGTACATAAAGACCTAATTCGCCCAGTATTGGTGGAACATTTTCATTCCTCTCTTAGAGTAATTTGCTGACACAAATTGGCAGAGTATTCTGAATGGTGAAGTCCTAATTGCAACGTACTACAAACACAAAAAAAATTGCAGACTGTCAAATTAGGCAGCAGGATGGGAAATTGAGTGATGCCCCAGGTGCAGAAAAAGGAGTCTGGCCATTGTCATCAATATGAGCATACAATACAGGGGAAAATGTTCATAAGAACTTTTTAAGGGAAAAAGTATTTACAGCATGATGGAAAATGCTTGAAAAGGAGAGAACTTGTGTAATAAATATTCAGAAGGGACCCCCACAAATGATGACTCAGATGCAAAATAAAAAAAAAAATTCTCAGTATAATCTATTTAGCAAGTGCCTGGTCATACACAATTAACTTTAAAACCACAGCTTCTTTCCCCTGAGTTCTGGGATTTCCTCTATGCTGTCAGATCAGAAGGTATGAGTCATAGACATACTTCACAGCCGCAGTGAGAAGCAAAACAGAATGCAATAACAAATCTGCTATAGCACTGCAGAGAGAATTACAATTTCAAAATCACATCTATATGCTTGGATGTACCCACAGAAGCTGAAAAGGTGATTTACTATAGTTCGAAAATAAATTACCTCTTTCATTCATAAATGTCAGTAGAAACTTATTCCTCGTTAAAAAATGCAGAACACTGCCCTCCTGAACTTTGCTGATTCACCGCAGTCGCAAAGGAAATGAATTGCTCACAGATGTTCCTTTAAAAACCTCCATGGGAGTTCTGAATATGCACGACAGCTGAATAACAGTGCAAAACTGCATTAAATATGTCAACTCCTATTATCATACGCATGTCCAAATATATTTAAACAATTCAGTTTGACTGCATTCGTAGAACACAGACATATTTCCATTTCTACAGCACAACACTTTTCCAATATATTTATTTAGACACAACATAGCAGTTTATACCTCATTTTAGATTCATCATAATATTATTAAATTTATGTTTTTTCACACCATAACAATGATATGAATCTTCTGTCACATTCCCATGTTATTAACCACCAACTGTTTTATTTGCTGCCTTGTTTTGATTCACCCCAGTCTGTTCACCGGCTTCTATACATCTGCATTCTCCAAGTTTTTTTTCTTCAATACTGATCAATAAATTAATGTTTGCATAAATATAATCTACTTTTTTTCTGTCTCGGACATTTAACATTTCACTTTAAATCATAACTGCTCTTGGAAAAGTATGTACAAGAAAAATCAACATAGCTCTAAGCCCAATACCAAGTTAGACATGAGGGAAATAAACCTTGCAACTGTCTGCCTTCCCTTTCATGTGAAATATTCAACATACTCGAAAAGCTGATGCATGACCTATCACTGTCTTGGATCCTCTCCTTCCCTATTAAATCCCAGCAGTTGTTTCATGTTCTATTCCCGTGGTAGTGGTGCTGCGGTAGCGTTAACGCCTCACAGCAAGACACTGTTGCGTTCGATTCTCAGCTAGAACGTCTTCTGTGTGGAGGCATGTGTGAATAGGCATGCCTTCGTTGAAGGTTGTGCGTCAGGGCTGGTAACTCGGCATGTAAAAATCCACTACCAAACATTAGCGGACCGGAGTTCCGCTGTGGCGACCCCTAACTGGGATAAGCCGAAAGACGCAACAAGTTGTTTCATGTTCTATGGCCCTACTACAGCAAGGAATTGCCATGGTACCACCATCATCTCTGTTAAATAATTCCAACTTTTCACTGATGCTTGGAACACATTCTTTTTAATGTGTTAAATCATACTTTCTTCCTGATATATCCCACCTTCCAGTTCCCTGGAATTCTATGCACTGAGATTATACCACTCCTGTCCCTTCTCTACGCTGAAATGTGCAAATTTGAAGTTTTCAGACAGTCTTCAAAAGCCTCTTCATCTATTCTTTTACCATCTCATTGTTTGTCCTTTGGGCTTTGTCCAACATTTTAATATCCTTATGGAAACAAGGTCTTCAAAATAAAACATTCTAGACACACCTTTAGTCAAATTTTCTAAAGAGGAATTACAGTTCTGGTTGCAACTCTGACACAGCCTAATGAAGAACTCGTATGCAATGTGTTAGCACCATCTACGTAGGCATCATTCTCACTTTTCGCTCTATTCTCCTTTTCCAAAATCATAAGCCTGAAATGGTAACAGTACACCAGTTGGCTTTTCATGTTGAATTTCTTCTTCCCTAGTAAAGGCCACTCGATATCCTTATATAGGGTTCTTCAGTACGCTAACCATCATCTCTCCCCCACCCCAAGAAAATCTACCTCAATTCTGATACCATCTACAGACAGAACAATCCCATGCTTCAATTTAGTTACAGATACGTGGACAATGGTCCCATGGAAATTACTGTGGTATTCCACTTGCCATCTTATGGTGAAGTTCCACATATCCTTACCCTGTACATTAGCTCTGTTAGCCACATGGCTTTTCCTTCCATTCCAAGCCCTTTTATGTTTGTAACCACAACCTCATGATATAGGATCAAAAGCCTTTCTGGAATCCAAATACATACCCTTATCTATATAGCTTGTACGACCTTCCAGCTTAGAAGTTATAGTCTAGTGGTGCTCTGGGCTACTCTGTTTTTAGTTGCCAATTCTGGTCTTCTGGAGTCCTAGCTGAGATGTACTTTGCCAGGGCTGTGTTTGCATCATTTTAAATGCATTTATTTATTTGTGACTATTTCCATTTGTTTGCTGGGAATGGGCATAGCTCATCTTTAGTGGAGGCCCAAGACACACACACATCATGTTTATTATACAGTATAGCCATATTAAGTATGTTATAGGGGGTCTATATTAGAACACCGAATGTTTGAAATGTCAAGTGTTCTAATATCGACCCGTTTTCAGCGAACGCTGAAAATATCGAAGAAACAGGACACCGAATTATTTCCTAGGGAAAGAATTTGGTTGTCCATTTCTGTTGCTTCAGTAATTTCAGCGCTCTGGTGGAAAGTTATGGGTCGGGTTCAGGTAAGTGTGCGATTGTTTGGGTGTGTGGGTTAGGGCGGGTTAGGTGAGTTAGGGCGTGGGTCAGGTAAGTGTGTGATTGTGTGGACGTGTGGGTTAGGGTGGGTTAGGTGAGTTAGGTTAGGGTACGGGTGAGGTGACTGTGCGATAGTGACGGACCTTAGGGTTAGGGTTTGGCTTAAAGTAAATGGATAGTTAGTGGTGTATGTATAGTTTAGTGTAGGGTTAGGTGTAAGAGTTTAGGTGTCTGTGTGTGTGTGTGTGTGTGTATTGCTGTTTATTTGGTGTGCTTGTGTTGCGTGTATGTGTTTTGGAACAGCAAATTTTTTCCCTAGGAAAATATTCGCTATTTCCGAATGTTCAATGTTTTGTATTTTCGATTGCTAGGGTTCGATATTAGAACACTCAACATTTTGAATGTTCGTTGTTCTAATATAGACCGGTTACAGGGCATACCAATCATCAGCAAAGATTTACATTTTACATTTACATATGTGATTTTAACATTTGTCCACTAGATGGCGACATGACACACAAGGTCAATATGCATTGTATTTGTTAAAATGCTTTATTTGTGAATTATGAAATTCAATGAGTGTTTTTATTAATGTATTTATGTTCATTTAATGATTTTATTACAGTTCAAATATGTATATTTAATTGTATGTGATAGGTATTTTAAATGAACAAATTGTTCATATATACATTTTATACAAAAGAGTTAAAGATTTTATATATCTCATTAATAGAGTGCTTTATTTCATTGGTCATTACTTAACTGAAAGTTATTTAAAAATATGGGTTAGGTTAGTTTTGCATACTCATCTGAAGAAGTTGTGGGGATGAAAACGTATTTGTAATACTGGCAGCGTTAATGTGAATTTTTCTTGTACAATAAAGCGGTCGAGTTTGGGGACTGGTTGGACCATTGTGCTTATTAACTTGTTTATTAGTTACTTTTGGCACTTTCCATTTTTTCTGGTTATTGGTTTTAATTTCGGAATGGATTCCCAACCGGGAACACCACTTGAAAGTTTAAACAGGGGATCCGAAGTAGGAGAGCTTCGGAAGCTCATTGGACAGTTAACCCAGCTGTTTGGACTTCTCACACCGTTCAGCCAATCAATGGCTTAGTTGGCTTCAACACTTGCCTGGTAACCAGGAAGCAAGAAGGCATTCAGCTTTGACGGAAGAAGGAACGGCCGTGGCTGATACAGTTGAGGGTAATGTGAGTGTTGAATTTGGCAAGTTTGGATGATTTCCCTCACATTACATTTGAAAAGTTGCATGTTGAATTCTAATTTTAGATGTTACTGGAATTTTTATGGGAGATTTCTGGACGATATTTGTATTTTATGGATTAATACAGAAAGCATGTTCAAAAAATTTGTGGAATATCTCAACACGACTACTATGTGTTTAAGGTTTACATTTAATTTTAACAGGGAACAAATTAATTATTTAGATGTGAATATACGGAAGATTGATGGACATTTCACATCAAAAATATATCGTAAATACACTTTTTCGAATTCATATTTACACTATACCAGTGCCCATCCATATCACCAAAAGAAGGGGGTGGTGAAGGGGCAGCTAGTACGTGCTAGTAGAATGACCTCTGAGGATTTGACTTTCAATATACAAATTGAATATCTGAAGAATTTGTTTATCGACAGAGGTTATCCTATTGATTTAATAGAGCAGATACAGAAAGAAGTGGAACTGGGAAGAAAAACTAGGTTTGCCCCTATACTAGGGAAAAGTGAAATACCTAATTCAAACACAAACAATGAAGAGGAAATAACAAAAGACATTCATAAGTCAGGTATAATTATTACATATGATGGTGAGGCAGGCCTCATTAGGAAAATCAGTGAAAAATAATGGAAGAATTTTGCAAAGGTGTCTGATTTGAACTACATTTTTGACAAAAAAATGAGATTTACATATCAGAAAGGGAACAATATAAATAACCTTTTAGAGAAAAACAATTATAGAGGAAATCCTGATGGAAATATGAGGGGCAAAAAAGGAAAGTTCAAATGTGGAAGTTGTAATTATTGTTCCAACCTTATAACAGGAGAATCCTTGTTTTTGAAGTCTAGTAATAGAAAAATCAAATCAACTTAAACAGATTTGTAAATTGTAACACAAAGGGAATTATTTATTTGGCTGTATGTAAGAACTGCGATTCATGTTATGTGGGTAAAAGTGAGAGATTATATGAGCATTTATATGACATAAGGAGGAAACAAGAGAATAACACCTTATACAAACACACCTGTGTGTGTCCGGGGGCACATTTTGTTTTTTTTTTTGTGCTCGAAACAGTGGTTATGGACCCAAGGGGTGGACCATGGGAAACGAGAGTTGAATATAGAGAACTTTACTGGCAAATAATGATGGAGGCTTGTAAATTCACTGGTCTGAACGATATGATTTCCCTTTTACCTGTTTTAAAGCTCAGAGCTGCTAAATTATAGACAGAGCTTATATTGATAAAGAAATAAATATGGGTTTAGACCAATATACAATACAATATAATATAAATTATTTAAATATTAGGTTTTAAATATTAAAAGTAGAATATGTAATTTTAACATTTGTCCACTAGATGGCGAGATGACACACAAGGTTAATATGCATTTTTGTTGTTGTGTCTTTTGGCTTTTCCCGGTTAGGGGTCGCCACAGCAGAACTTCGGTCCGCTAATGATTAGCAGTAGATTTTTACATGCCGAGTTGCCGGCCCTGACACACAACCTTCAACGAAGGTACGCCCATTCACGCATGTCTCCCACAGAAGACTCTCTAGCTGAGAATCTAACAGGACAATGTTCTTACTGTGAGGCAACAACACTACCGCAGCACCTTAAGTTAAAATGTTTTATTTGTGAATTATGAAATTAAATGAGTGTTTTTATTAATGTATTTATGTTCATTTAATGATTTCATTAAAGTTCAAATATGTATATTTAATTGTATGTGATAGGTATTTTAAATGAACAAATTGTTCCTATATACATTTTATATAAAACGGTTAAAGATTTTATATATATCATTAATAGAGTGCTTTATTTCATTGGTCATTACTTAATTGAAAGTTATTTAAAAATATGGTTTAGGTTAGTTTTGCATACTCATCTGAAGAAGTTTTGGGGACAAAAACGTATTTGTAATACCGGCAGCGTTAACGTGAATTTTTCTTGTACAATAAAGCGATCGAGTTTTGGGACCGGTTGGACCATTGTGTTTATTAACTTGTTTTAAAGATTTACATTTTCAACATTCAAATCAATACAGACAAAATGTAATTAAAAGTAGCTCAAAGATCCCTATGCTAAAAGAGAGGGAAAGAGGGCAAAACACGCAGCAATTAAACTGAGAGTAGAAGCAGACAAGTAGGTATGGCTTTTGATGCAGGCAAAAGACCTTAGAAATACCTGCATAACTGTGAAGCAGTAACATGCTTATGATGGCTTAGTATTATCTGCATGTAGTAAAAAAAAGCCACACTGGATGCAGCCTACCTGACTGCTGCTCTTAAGGGACTTCTAATGTTTCTACAAAAGCTTATTTTCATCCTTTACTGCTCAAAGGATGTCAGATGCACAAAACAATCCAAACATAATACCATTTTACAGCCACACCACATGAACTGCCACACCACATGAACTGACCCCACAGTCTGCATGCACAAACAAAATGTCAGAAAACTATTAATTAGCATTAGTAGAGTTGTGGAGACCACTACAAACTCAATAGCTATTCTAAGGACATCTCATCAGCCCCTTTCTACTTGATCTTTACTTTTTTAAATTCTTTTGTTAACTAAGCAAGTGATGCAAGTGATATTCCTTTACATGCCACAATAGCAAAGGTAAATGAAAAGCATAGAGGATTTAGTGCAATCAAACCATATGGAATGGGTATTAACTCAGGTTACCCAGTTTGTCTGAATCATCAACCTTACCACCGAGTGGTCACTGGCTCCCAACAGGTACAAGTGGTATATCACCCTCTGTGGCCATTAAAGCCAGATAAAGAAACTCATCTCCAAGTGCATGCGCTACAGTACTATTCCTTTCAACCAATACTTTGAAATTTCCCATCTTTAACAGGCAAGCTGACATTCTTCATTATTGTTGTTTTTCTTTTAAATCCATCCTTGCAACCTGTTTTGCAATGGTCAGTCTTTTAAGGAGCCCAAATATGGAAGCATATTAGCCATCCATAACCATGTCACCCCTTCCCTTGTCTCCAACTTTATGGAAAGCTTTACAACCCCTACATGCTTTAAACATCTCACATCTTATCTGTCTCAATCAAACAAACTGCACCCAACGTCCTGTACAAAACCACATCATACACTTTTTCCCTAAACAGAAGACTCTAAAGCCTGAAACCTCCACATATTAATCCCTGCCTTGACTTAGCCACATACTTGTGATTACTGTAATTACACTCTCCCCTTCCAATGTTACTACATGAACCTTACTTAAATATCAAGTACAAAAATGTTCAATTACATGAAGTTTTTTTTACATCTATATTTTATCAGTCTGTAATCTTGGCTAGTAATAAAATAATAAACTGACTCTTAATAATCAGGCATCATGTTAGATAAATCATGCAGGGTGCTGAATTGTAATACCCAGACAGAAAATGTTCTATTTTCACTGATTTGGCAGTCTTAGTAGTTCAACAGGTAGCACTCCTGCCTTTGATGCAAAAGGTTGTAAGGTTCTTTTCCCACACCAGGTAGTTGGATTAACTTTTGGTTTAGTTTGTCCAAGTTGTTTGGGTTTGTAATACTCTGACTTAGGAATGGACCCCATTCCTAAGTCAGGGTATGACTAAAGTTCATGAAATTAGTATTGTTTTAGTCTTTGATGTTAACCAAAAGTACTCTTCACAGCACTCTCAAAGTGCTCAAAAATGATTCCTTCTGCAATTCATACTGAGTTACGTATTGGTAACATATTGAAATACAATTGTAAATTATTCTTTAAAAGACCCATTGCTCCTACTACTATTGAACAATCTGGGTAGCTTTCTTCCACATTGCTCTCATTTTTGCCAGCAAATCCTGGTATTTTATGACTTTACATCTCTCTCTATATGTAAGACACTGCAATAAGGAGGTGTAGCAATTTCAGTGGTCAATGCTAATTTTGTGTTTTTTTTCCCTAAACTACTATATCTGGTTTTCTCATATCTATTTTTTGAACTGTTGGTAATGGGTGATCCCATGTGATCTAAATAATAATCATTTACAGTGCTTTGTGATTCATGTTTCCAATGCTTCTCAAATACATCAATATTTTAGTGCTTGTACAATTCCCACTGGAAATGTCTCGCTACATTAGTGTGCCTTTAAGTATACACGCTCTCTGTCATCAGTGTATCAAACCCAGCAACAAGATGCATGACTTTTTCCAGTTCTTTTCTTTTTTAAATAAAACTTGCATTTGTCTGTTTCTCCCGCATGTTCAATGGACTTTGTAAACAGATGTGTATGCAGTCCACTGTCCTGGGCCGCCATTATTAACCTTTTAGCTTTTGGATTAATTTTACTTCTCCTTAACCATTCATGTGTCTAATCCTGGTAAACATGAGGCTATTCCAGAAGATGTTTGTACTTGCCACAGTATTTATACATATTCCACATTCTTTCCTTCTCATCCAATCCTTTTCCTCATATTCCTTATTTTGCTTTTTGGCACATTCACTTGCTGTCTGCTTCTGGCATGATTTCCATTCCAGCTTGATACCAAAATGCTTCTGCTAAACTAAGCAGGGAAGTCACCTTAGATTTGTTCTCATCATGTTTTAAAGCTTTCACTAAGTTTTGATCTGGTGAGGTTAGCAAATATGTATGTAGTCCCATGATCGCATACCTATATATGTAAAAAGTTTCAAGAATGCACATACCCCCTTCAGATCAGGAAAGTATATTCTTGGTATGCATTTATTTTTATATATCATTTGATAAACATCAAGCATTTTTCTTGATTTTCTGCCCAACTGATCCAATACCTTTTGAGGGCCATCAATCACCCCAAAATTGCAAGTTAAAAGAGGAAAAGCAATTTGGTTTATAGCTTGGACTGTATTCATTGATGTCAAGGCAGTTTTCAGTATTAGTTTTAGTCTTCGGAAGTATTCCTTACAGAGTTCTATTCCCACTGAAATGTTTTACTGTGAACTCTTCATCAATTCCCAAATATTTATGCACTTACTGCTCAAGTTGCTTTATATCACACTCCTGTCCCAGATTGACTTTTTTCTTGGTGCTGCATCTTTTCTGCTTTAAACATTGCTTTTGCACATTTATAAAGACAAAATTACATTCTTATATCAATACCACTTGCAGTTGTGCTTTCAACTCCTCAGATGATGAACTGTACAGTTTTAGGCCATTCACAACAAGTAGATGAGAAGTCTTTAAACAAGGTTGCTTTCTGGGAGCCAAACTGTAACCATGGCCTAATCTGTTAAGTAAACAGCTTAATGGTTTCAGCATAAGATGAAACAGCAGAAGTAACAAAATCACCATGAATTATCCCCCTTTGAGTTTTTATCTAAGTGATAATAATTTGCCCTTAACTGCAAAGTGGTTTGCTACTGTTTCATGGTTACTGTAATGTAATAGATCAATGCAGGTTTTATCTTATACATCTGTAATCATTCCTTTAGCCATGAATTTGGGATGCTGTCAACTGTTTTTTTCTTTGTAATCTATCCATGATATATTTAAATTCTTCTCCTTTTCACAATTCTCTGTTATGGATTTAATTAGCTATAATGATCTTATGTTCCATATGACTTTCTTTTGCAACCGCTTTGTTCTATTATCATAACTGAGTTTTTTTTTTAAATGACTAGCCCAAACTTCTATAATTTTTGGGTCTTATTTACTTTTTGTAATCAATTTCTTCCGATCTCAATATTTTTATCCATTTCTATTAAATCAAGCAGCTCTTCCCTTAGATAATGTTCTTGTAGACTGAGAGCACATTCTTTGTTCTACAAAACTGTGGCCATTCGCTTTTCAGGATACAAAATGAATGCAGCTAAAACAAAGGCAACAGCTTTAAATTATGTGTGCACACACACGCACACACACACACATGAACTGGATCAGCAATATCCATATATATGGGAACATGATAAATGGAAGTAGTTAGGAGTATGGATTAAAATGATTCTGGTGTGGCAGCTATGGATATGTGGGGAAAAAATAAAAATATTACAAGAGACTGAGAAATTGGAAGCTCTGTTATATGGGTAGTAAGATACAAGCACAGTTAAAATGTTTTTAGTCCATTTAGTCTTATACATAGGAAAGGCATATTTTTATCAACCAGAGATAGAGGCTGTGAACAATAATTAATAAAGAGCTGAAGGATTTTATCTGGGAGGTGAAGAAGGCGAGAGTCAAGTGGGATACATAGTATGAGCAGAATCCTATAATTCAAAGTGGAAAGAGGTGATGATGAAACAGGAAAGAAGCTCAAAAAACAAGGAGAGACTGGGATTCTGAATGCAGATCTTTACAGAGAATAACAATAATATACAGAATATTATATTCATAAAGTAGCAGAAAGTATTTTAAAAGAACTAAGCCAACATGGGAATAACAAAATGACATTGTGCCGATAGGGATGACTGCAATTAGAGATACAGAAAATAGGCAAGAGGGGACTGGAATTTATTGGAGAAAATTGACAAAGGAATCAAGGTAATGGGAGCAAATAACTAGAGAAGGAAAGGTAATAGAATGGGAAGATGCCAAGAATTTATTTGGACTGCAGGTTAGAGATTGCCTTTCCCATCAAGGACTGATATCAGACTATACACAAAGTGAAAAGAAATTGTGGAGTCTGCAATGAACCAGTACTGGTAGAGTTTTTATTGGAATTTAGAACAGAAGTTGCTGTTAAAAAAGGAAAACTTAGTACAGCATGTAAAATATTACATGAGAACTATAACAATCAGAGGAGGTTAGAAACAATTGGGAAGACAGACTGGATAAGCAATTCACAAAGAAACTATGGGCGGATATATGTATGTCTCTCAGATATGCAACAAAATCTAGATGATTTAGGATTTTTGCTTGGAAATGTTTACACAGGTATTTTTATACCCTAAGTAGACTCCAGAGAATTTTTTCTCAGGTTGACAGCAAATGTTGAAGGTGTGATGGGAAAGAAAGAGGTAATTGGGAACATATGTTCTGGGAATGTAATGAGTTGGCAGACTTTAAAAGATTCCCTGCAGACTATTCTATCACAGATACTGTGCAAGCAAATTGGTGCATCTAAGGGAAATTATTTTTCTGAGATATGATACAGAATCAGAACTGCCTATGCATTTTAAGACCTTCCTGAGTCTAATTATGGTGGCTGACAAAAAAAGTAATTACTAGAAAATGGAAAAAGTCTAAACCAACTTTACTTTTCCAAAACATCTTTATTAAATTTACACATATGACAAAGACAATCTTACATTTATATAAATGAAAATCATACACAATGATATCACTTTAGTTGCATACAGTTTACTTCACAGACACCATTGAAACAACTGTAGTTCTAAACATTATACATCACTTATAAACCATACAGTCATTGTCAAATAAGCATTATATAGCTCATTCAAATCCTGCCTCAAACATCATTCCTGCTCTGCATATATTGTTCCTACGATTCCTATTTTTTCCTACACAGTTTGCTCTTTCCCTTTTCTAAAGATCCCAATCCCAGTTGTTTTATCTCTGTTACTATATTCACTACTTCTAGTAAAGTTGGTCTAGACTTAGATTTCCATTTTCTAGTAATTGCTTTTTTGGCAGCCACCATAATTAGACTCAGCAAGGCCTTACTATGTCTAGGAAATTCCGATTCCGTGACATAACTCAAAACAAATCATCTCCCCAGTTAGTCCAATCTGCTCACCCAGCATCTCTAACAAAGTGGTCTGCAGGGAATCCCAAAAGTCTGCCAGCTCATCACATTTACAAAAATATATATTCCCAGCTACCTCTTTCTTGCCAGTCATACCTCCAACAATTGCTATCCCCCTGACAAAAACTTCTTTGGAGTCTACGTGGGATATAATAATAATACCTGCGTAAACACTTCCAAGCAAAGATCCTAAATATTTTAGACTTTGTTGCATATTTGAGAAATATACAAATATACTCCCATTGCCTCTTTGTGAATTGCTTATGCAATCTCTCTTCCCAATCCTTTCTAATCTCCTCCGATTGATTCTTAGAATTGTCATGCATATTTTATGCTTTACTAATTATTCCTTTTAGAGCAAATTACATAGTAAACATGGGAATTGTGGGAACAATACAAACAGGAGAGGAATGAAGTTTAAAAGAAGTCAGGATTTAAATGAGCTGTGTAATGTTGACTGATTAGGTAGATAAGTGATGTATAATGTTTGCAACTAAAATTATGTCAATATGGTTGTGATGTATAATGCTTGCAACTAAGACTATGTCAATGTTTCATTTTCATTTATATAATTGTATGATTGCATATGTCATAAGTAATAATTTAATAAAGATGTTTCTTGTTTAAAAAACACTGTGGGTATTCTACTGAAAGTTTGAGAACATCTTCATGTGACATATCTTCAGATGCACAGTGCTTCATCTGCTACTCCTTCATAAGGGAATTCATTGGCTCATCAGTTTGCAACATTGCCTGTGTTAAGACTTGCCACTGTTTCTTGCTCCTTCCGTTACTATGCAACTTCAGCTAAACTTTTGTTTTGGTCTCCTACTGAGGGTTCCAGAGCATTTCCATGTGGCAAGTCCTTAGATGGCGCCTGCTCCACCTGTTTCTCCTTAATCTGGGAACTCACCGTTCATGATACTGTAACAGTACTGTGTTGGATTTTCGGCACTAAATCCTTCATTTTGCAGATAATCCATTACTTCAGTTTCTGTTTGTTTAACTTCTACCTAACTAATCCTTCTTTTCTGCTTTTCCCCTTTGTTTTCTTATTTTTGTATTTGAAATTTGCCACATCTGAGTGTCTTTGGCCATATTTCTCTTCAAATATTGTTGGTGTTGATTTTTTAAATTGATTAGTTTTTCCTTCTCCGATGCATGTTTCTCCTTAATCTGGGAACTCACCATTCATGATACTGTAACAGTACTTGTGTTGGATTTTCGGTACTAAATCCTTCACTTTGCAGATAATCCATTACTTCAGTTTCTGTTTGTTTAACTTCTACCTAACTAATCCCTCTTTTCTGCTTTCCCCCCTTTGTTTTCTTATTTTTGTATTTGAAATTTGCCATATCTGAGTGTCTTTGGCCATATTTCTCTTCAAATATTGTTGGTGTTGCTTTTTTAGATTGATTAGTTTTTCCTTCTCCTATGCATAAATATTGCACCATGTCAAATCTCTTTTTCTTTCCCATGTCAGTGTTTCTTTTTTTCTACCTTTAAAAAATCTCTGGGTTTGTTCATCGTATTTCTGCACTTCCTCTGTTGCTTCTTTTTCCAGACTGGCCAAAATTTCTTTATCTATATAATGTTTTTCATGGATTTGTTTTTATTAATGTACACAAATCTTTACTTGAAACATTTGACAGTTTTTCCTCTGCAAGCCTTTTTCTTTCCTTTAATTTCCAAAAAATATTCAAAAAAATTTAATTCTTTCTGATCTGGAAATTCAGGGGTTCTTGCACAATAGTCTTCTTCTTTTGGCTTTTCCCAGTTAGGGGTCGCCACAGTGGAACTCTGGTCCGCTAACGATTGGCAGTAGATTTTTACTGTACCAAGGTGCCAGCTCGATGCCCAACCTTAGACGAAGGCATGCACATTCACACCTGTCTTTCAAATGCTACTCGACTGTGGGGAGGACATGCAGACTCCACACAGAAGGTGCTCCAGCCGAGAATCGAACGGGCGAACTTCTTACTGAGGCGAGAACGCTACCGCTGCACCACCACACCTACTGTGGCTTCTTGCATAATAGTAACAAGTCATTATTCTGAAACAGTCCACTCTGTCATCTTTATGGCTCTTTTTTGGCCTGTCATTTTTTTTTTTTTTTTTTTATGGACTACTACTACTACCTTCTACCACAGGTGGCCATCCTCCCCCTGAGCCTGGCCTAACTCAGTTGTAGGATTGTTCCATGTATCCCGAGGATTCTACACTACCATTTTTCCAGTCCTGGTCTCAGTACATACACCTGTATTGGGCACTTTTTTATCCTGGGACCCGCACATCCAGCTGTCATTCATTTTTTATCGTACCTCTCTCCATGATATATAAAATACAGTCTATATATCAACATTGTCTTTGATGAGATTTTGTGAAAAAAGAGACCACCACTTGAAGGTACTCACCTAGACTTGAGGATGAATTCAGTTCTACCAATATTACTCTTCTCTCCTTGTTGATTTAATATCTCCATTCTCCCTTTCTTGCTGATTTCTTGTCCTTTTGGACCCTATTTTATTCTTGCTTATTTTTTCTCTCCAGAACAGACACTGCAGTGTAGCATAAAGGGGATGTTACACACCTGTGGGCCCAGTCCTTTGAATGAGATGTTACACTGATGCCCCATCTGCCTGATATGGTGGTAGTGCAGGTAGATGATACAGTTCCCACAGCAAGTACTGAAAAGAGTAGGGGTTCCTTAAGAAACTTAACATAAAAAACATTATTTACAAAATGAACACAATTTATAGACACACACACACAAACACACACACACACACACACACACACACACACACACACACACACACACACACACACACACTTCTAGTTTTTTTTAAACTAGTTATCAATTTTCTTATAACATCCTCATTGTTATTCTCATATAATTGACCGTCACAACTCCTTTCACAACCATAACCTAATTTTTGATCTATATCTGTCAAAATTAATTTCCTACTAAGCAACATTTAATTAATTCTTTCATTTCAAATAACCCATATTATCTAATTTTCTCACCTTTTTTTTTTCTTATAAGAGTCATACAAAATCATACTCATGTCTGTACTATTTACGTCATTATTATGAAACATGTTTGTCCCACACAACTTTTTTCCAGAATTTCAACACTCTTACATTAAAAAAATATATATATATATATACTCTCTTCCTCCCTGAGAAATAAACACACTCTTCCAACTTTCTTTTTATATGGCATATTCCCCTTTGCTGGTAACTTATCACCAGCCTCCATAAGAAATCATGATATTCTACTATCCTGGAACACCACTTTTTCCAGACTTTAACAGCTCTACTCACTTCTTATGGTATTTTTTTTCCATGGATTTACACAATAATATTGTTTCATCCCATTATTACACCACATCCTTCCTTCTCTACAGCATACATTTTTTTATTGTGCATATTAGTATTTATTCTCACGATTAATTTCTCATTCTCCTCTTTTATCCACTTTAATATTCTATACAAGTTTAAAGAATAAACTAACTCCAATCTACTTTCATCTTCACTCATATACAGCACACCTTTTGAAAGAAAACATCAATTGTACAATTCCCATGTCATATTTTCATGGGAACACACAGACATTGACATATGTGTAATTTTCCCATTAATACTGAACTCGCTATATATATCTTTTTTCTGAATTCTAATTCAGTATTTCCTCCACAGAAGACACATTCATTCATTTCTTTACCAAACCCTCCCATTGCATCATTACTACATTACTTTCCAAATTTTTATCCCTAGCAAAACCCTCATTCATTGAAAAATGCACACCACTAATTTTTACATCAACACCCAAACCCTAACTTTTATATTTATTCAAGGTCATTCCCATTTCCTTTAATCATCCATTCAGACAATCAAACACTTCTTTCACTCCATAAGTAGGGGAAGTTCCCTAGTGCCCTGACCAAATTTCTCCTAGCCAGTATACCACCTTGGGTCTCCCCTGAAAAGAGGCCACTAGATTGGTGGGACTAATAGTCAACAAATTGTAAATAAAGTAAATATGCTTATGTGTGTTAGGCGGACTCTTGTTCTCACTAAACAGTGTTTGTAGAAGAGATTATTAATCCCATGTCAGGTAAGAGACCACACTCCATCTCCACTGTCCGTTAACATTACTAAAAATAACACTGTGATATCTGGTGCTCCCAACTGAAGAATGCCACTAACAATATGATTTATAAAAATCAAAACCGTGAAATCGGAACCAGAAATGACTGTTTACACTGGTAGTATAGTCTAAAGAGGTTCATTCACATTAAATGAAAGAAAGCGCTTAACTATACTACCAGTTTAGGCAGTCATTTGTGGGTCCAATTTCACGTTTTTGATTTTTATAAGTTTTTACTGTTCATGAATTGGTGGGGTTTCATTGTTTATTTAACAACATTACGATTTATCACACCATCAATACCAGCATTCCTGTCACTACTTACCATAAATAACTTGGAATTAGTCTTTACACAGATATTCCCTTCACTTCCCACACTGCAAGAACTGTTAAGATGATACCTAATCATACTTTATTTTATTTTTTATTTTATTTTATTTTACATTTGTTAACTGGGGAAGTCCGACTGGACACAGGTCCATTTTCAGCGGAGGCCCGGGGAAAAGCTCCGCATGACAAACCATATGAGTATACAAGTATACATACAAGAGCACAAACAAGCATCATAAGCAAAGAGTAACAATTTCTAGGTAATTTCTATAGTAAATTATACATATCTGAACAAAAATGAGTTACATTTTTCAATTATTTTTTTTTTGCACTAGAAGACGGTTATTAGTTCAGTTCAAAACATAACATTGGTTGACAGGTCGACCAGTACTGTAAAGGACGTATTATTGGATAAACAAGTATACAAAGGGAAACAGGGATCAAAAAGTTGTGCCTTAGCAGAATCCTATTAATAGTGAACCATTTATCACTAGAAGTGACACATGCAATCTGCAATCAGGGTCTTGCTAACTAGGCTATAACAGTCTTCCTTCTGACTGTTCTACTTTTCTGCCAAAATACCATTCAACTTCAAATGAGTGAGAACAAAATGTTTACATTTACTCATTTAGTCAACAACTGTATACACCACTGTACCATAGTACTCAAGTGCAAATGCCCCCCCCCCCCCCCCACAGTGTCAAGTAGGACCCAGCTACTTTCAATTGCTTTCACCTTTAAATTACTGCAAGAAATAATGATCCCTTCTGATCACTTGAAATGATCACACTTACTACCTCAAAGGCTCGGATGTTTTGTCACTAGCTAGACCCCGACTCAGACCGGCTACTACTAAAAAAGCCTTTACAATGTTGCATCTGTCTGTAGTAATACCATTTCTGAAGAAATTAGGTGAGCTGATGTCTTCATTAAATTCAAGAACAGATTAAAATTGCATTTAAGGTAAGTAAATAATGTTTTCAGAATGTGGAATAATCTAGCATCTTATTCTAATCCACAGCTGTAAGTGCGATGACTCACTCTGTTAGGTAAAAACAGACATACTCTAATGTGTGTATGTACACAGAGTACATATTTAACACACCAAACATTTTATGTACAAATTAAATAGGAGATCTATACTCCAGCTATATATAACGTTCTCCCTACATGTTCCTGCACTTTAGTATTACTAACTGCATCAATTCACACACTGTATTTCCCTTCTAAACATAGTTTTCTACAGACTTTATTTCTCTCATCCTCTCTGGCTACAGCTCAAAAGATTAGCTTCATAAGTTTTGTATTTTTTTTTATTCTTACAACAGGTTCTTATTACAATGCAACCTGGTAGCAGGTGTCTGACAGGAAAAAGAACTGTGAGGACACGATGAATTTGTAACCACTATCAATGCATTATCCACTTCACCAAGAGTGTGGAGAAAACTAAGAAAATAACAGCCATCATAAGGTCCAAGAAACAGTCTGAGCTGACCTTCTGTTGTGTCCTCGCATAGGAAGCCAAAGTTATGGTTTTCTGGTCTCTCACTCTACAACAGGAAAGATTAACAATGAATAATGTCCAGTTCTTCCCCAGTGGAGGCAATCCTGCAAGCTGGCATCAGATAGATGTTCTACTTCTGTATGAAGATCCTCAGGGCTTGCAGCTATGGCAGCCCTCACAAAAAAGACACTACTGGGGAATTTATTAACCATCTACCAGCTGTCCATTTTCCATACAGAAACGCATTGAATTCCTTCTCCAGCAAAGCATTTGTCATAATGTCTAGCATGAAAGTCAACAGTATGAGAGAGAGAGAGAGAGAGACCAAATGTAAACTGCACTGAAAGTATCACTCACCAAGAATGCACTGAAGAAACCACCTATATAGGCAACAGACAATAAGGTTTCCATCATATTCAGGGCACTATCCAGTCATCCTTTGGTAGCAGCAAAATACCCTTGGAGAGTGGCAGCAAGAAAGCTAACAGACTGCAGTTTGTCCAGCTGGCAATATTGTAAAACAACTTTGGTCAAAGCCACTTGCAGCATAAATAAATTAAAAAAAAAAGCCACTTAGAGCAAATCTTAACTATGATTTGTTTTCCACTATTGTATGACTGTAGAATGGTGCATAAGTCAGGTCATGAGGGGTCTCCTCCACACGGAAGTGCAGGGGGACTTGTTTTTGTGTTTGATGAAATGGACATATGGCATTCACACCTGCAGATTTTGTTGTTGATTTATCATCATAATCCCTGGAGAGTAACCAACCAAAATCTGATATACCACATACTGTTGAAGTCACCGATAGTGAGAAATGCTTACCAAACTTCCATCCATTTCAGAACCAGGAAAAGGCATGGGTAAAACCCCAGCTTCATCTTATAGGAAGAATAGGCTCACAACAGTGTACCTAGAAATGTGCCATCTTTATGAACATGAGTACTATGAAACCAGATTCCCAAAATGGTCCTATTCTTTTAAATGTGAAAAGTAAAACAATAATTCATGATATAAAATGGTCCTCAAGAAAGTATCCAGATGTTTTAAAATTAGTTAACATCTGAAACAGCAGTAATGTCTGCTTCTGCTGTGTTGTATACATGTAACTAAACAAAGAAGCACTACAGTGCTTCTAGTCTTAAGTTAAAGTTAGATTAGTGAAAATAAGATGAATCTTCAGTGCCCACCTGTCTACTTTGGTAACCAATGTTGCAGGAATACAAAACAGATGCATTAGTTTTAGCTTAGAACCCTCACTATACAGAGTACGGATGGGGAGAAGTGTCTACTGCACAAGTTACAATGCAGATATTTTTCCCCTATACTGAAGAAATAGCAGGAATTATTCTTCTTGGGATCAGGTCTAAAGTACATTGTAATGGTATCCTATAAAAACTGAAATACAACTCCAACAACTAAATTAATGAAAACTTGTGCCTGACAATGTTGTTCTGTTAGAAAGGATATCTCATATGCTCCAGAAGATGAAACAACAAATACATGAACGAGAACCTCACAATGAGGATTGTCTTTTTTAACACACTAATTTAATCACTTAACACTTAGGCAAATGTACATTTATATAAAAAACAAACCATGTTAACATATTCACGGTTATAAAAATTATACATTGCATACATACACTCTTTTATACAATTATCATCAATTCAGCATTAAATACCTGCTCATTTCCTGCCCTTCCTTAAACCTCACTCTTCCTCAAAAACATTATCCTGCATGTATTGTGCCCACAGTATCCATTTTTTCTATGTAATTTGCTCTTACACTTTTCTAAGGATTCCGCTCCCAGTTCATTTATCTTTGCTGCAATATTCACTACATCAATACAGCTGGTTTAGGCTTTGACTTCTATTTTTATAGTGACTGCTTTTTTGGCAGCCATCAGAATTAAACTTAAGGTCTTGATATATCTATGCAATTTAGATCCTGTACCCCAGTTAAAAAAATCATTTCCTTAATTACACCCATTTGGTCACCCAATATTTCTGACAGAGTACATTGCATGGAAGTTTTAAAATCTGCCAACTCATACTCCCAAAACATATGTTCCCAGTTATGTCTTTCTTCCCCATTACACATTCATTTGCCATCTATCTTTGGAGCCTATGTAAACATTTCCAAGAAACAATCGTAATTCATCTACAGAGTTTGCATATGTTGGAGTTGTACATGTCCTCACATTTTTGTTGATGAATTGCTTATCCAAGTCTCTCTTTCCATTTTTTTTCTTCTTCCTCCGACTGATTCCAATACTTAGATGCAATATCTTTTATTCCCTACTTATTATCCCTTTTTAACAGCAGTTTCTGTTCTAGATTCAACTAAAAACTCAACCTAAGCAAGTCTTTCTCTCAGGATTCCCGGGTCCCTTTTTCTTTGCCTATACTCTGATGTCAATCCCTGATAGAGAAGGCAGTGTCTAGCCTGCAATCCAAATGACTTCTAAGTATCTTCTGAATCTATTACCTTTCCCTCTCTAATTATTTTCTCGCAATGCCTCCAGTACATTTCAGCCCCATCTAGCCTATTCTCTGTACCCCTAATAGCAATAATTCCTATCGGCAGAATCTTTCTGCATTCACATGTTTACTTAGTTCAAAGAACACTTTGGTACTTTATGAATATAATATTCTGTATGGCTGTTACTATAGGTTCATAAGAGGTTACTAGGCTAATTGCTCAGGGCCCTTACAAGCCTAGCCATGTAATACCTCTGGTTCCCTAACTGAACATGGTTAGATGGTTTGATTATTTGCAGAGCAAATCTATGTTCAACATTGGCCGCCCATGTCCATGAGGAACACAGGTGCCACCCCAGGGGTGAATTTATGGTTTCCCATACAGTTTTCCAGGTTGTACTTAAATAGGGTCATTGAGGAGCTCTGTTTTACAAGAATTGGAAGTTCACTCCAGAGTAGCAGCAGCCTCTGGGAGACATATCTGTCTTTACAGCTTGTTTTAAGTCACAGGCCAGGTTGAGATCTCTTGACCGAGTGACTCTTCTCCCATATGATTTGCAGATGTGTAGTTTCCATCAGGGCAGGGTCAGAGACTGCTCTGTAGGCCAGGTACAGGTCGCCTCTCAGATGCCTGTAGGACGCAGAGTACACGGACAGGGCTTTCAAAATCCCACTGTCCTTATTTCTTGAAACCCCCCTCCCCCCAGCTTAATAATCATCCCTTTCCACTTTTTCAATTATAACGTTCTATTTGTGTTATGTAGATGAACCTTAACTGTGTAGCTCAAAAATATCCCTTCAGATCAGGTAATCCTCAACCGCTTTGTTCTCTTAAAAGAATCAATTTATCCTACTTGACCCTTGTCCTCGTCCTCTTCCAGATAACAGCCTTCAACTCTATTAGTTACAATCCACAACTTCTCCTCTGGTTGATAAAAATATTCCTGACCTGTATATAAAACTCAAGGGGCTAATAACATTTTCACTGCTTGTATCTTGCTACTCAAACACGTGCTTCCAGTTTCTCGGTTTCTATATTATTTTTTGCTTAGTTTCCTCCCATATATTCTTAACTGCCATAGTAGAACCCCTTTTAACCCATACTCCTAAATGCTTCATTTTTATCATGCCCACATAACTATGGATATTGCTGAACCAATTCATGTGTGGGCATACAGTTTCAATCTATAGCCTTTGTTTTATCTTCATTTTATATCCGCAAAAATTAAAACTCTCTCAAAGTTCCACAACACTGAGATGTCCTATTCTGGTTTTATCAAGTACAAAATAATACTGTCTGTAAATAAAGTCAACTTTTCCTGATTACCATACCAATTATATCCTTGAATTACAGAGTCCCTCACTTTCCTTGCCAATGGCTCTAAATATAATGCAAATACCAAAGGAAAGAGGGCACCACTACCTCGTTCCTCTGTTCAGATACAATTTATCAGAGAGAGAAACCCTCAACTTTAAATTTTGCCCCCAATCCCTCATACATCCTCCAAATTATCCTTATTATTGTATCAGGAAATGCAAACGTTTACATTGCCCTACTCATAAGATCCTAGCTTACTCTAGCGAATGATTTCTCTGCATCAAGACCTACCAACAACAGTGGTATTTTCTTATATTCACCTTCCCTCTGGGTAACCATTGTTTTATTAATGTTATCAAATGTTTACTCCCATCCACAAAACCACATTGGTCCATACCTATCAATTTTGGCAATACATTTGCCATTCTTATAGCCATTATACACAAACACTTTATAATTGTGGTTTAAAATTGAAATAAGCCTATACGAAGCTGGGTCTAATGGGTCTTTACTATCTTTAGGTATTACAGCAACCACAGTTTTCTTCCAGGATGGTGGTATTTCTCCGCCTTTTAAAATACTGTTAAGCAAAACCTTCAAGATCTTTACCACTTTTTTCCTCTCCCAGTTTTCGAACTTCCATGGGGAATACCATCTATTCCTGGAGACTTTCCTGCAGATTGATTATATTTCACCATTCTTCTCATCTCCTCCTATCTGAACAGTTAAATTCTTGAGGCTTATCTACCTCTAACCTTGGCAAACTTATGTCTTCGACAAATATTTCCATTTTGTGCTTTTTCTTGATTTCCACATTCCTCCGCTTTATATAAATTTTCATAAAATTTCCAAAATATCTCAAATACCTCTACAAGATCTCTATGTATTTTTCTTGTTATAAGCTCCCCAAGATTACCTAAAACTCATTCTACTTTCTGTTGCCCCCAAGCTTGGTAACACTTTCTACTTTCTGTTGCTAAGTCATTGTGCTATGAGTGTTTGTACTCTGGATTTATCAAAAAAACACTATTTATGTGTATTTTGTTTACAAGAAAAGTCCACTGGGCCATAGAGAATCCATTTTCAGTGGAGGCCCAGGGAGAAAACCTCTACAATACAAAAATATTTCTTTAAGGTTTAAATTACAAGATTTGAGTTGGAAGAACTAAAGTTATACAAAAATATGAGAGTAGTACAAAATTGTACAGACAAATGAATAAGTAAAGATGTGTAAAGAATACACATTTTAAAATAAAAATGGTATAATTTGTACAAAGTATCACGTAAGGATTTACATTGAATAATTTGTCTTTGGTCTCTTATTAGATTAAAGTTATATGACCATGTAAAATTGGGTAGTAAAGTGGTATAGCATGTGCAATCTAGGGAGGGCTTAACAACAATCTTTCTAAAGTCATGATTATTATCCAGATACTCGCTTTCTACAGTTGTGCCTCTGCTTGTTCTGTGAGATTCCTCTTATTCCACAATACTTAACCCTTTGTCATCACCTCTAAATAATTCTTATTACTTCTTAATCACATATTTTTTTCTTTTACTAATACTCTGTTTTTACACTCCACTTTTATTTTATCCTACCCACTGGCTATAATTTCTGAAAAAATGTCTGTCTTCCATAATAATGCTAGATTAATTTCCACTACCCATTCCTTAAATTCCTCTCTTTTTAACAGGCGAGTGGGGAAGCACCACTGTTACATTGTTTACTTCATTACCCTGCACTTTATCTCAGTTGTTACAGGTACATGATCTGAAATAGTTATTGGATGTGTGTTGAAGCTTTCAGTTAAATGTACATATTCCTATGAGATACAATTTCTGTCAAGTCTAGCCCAGTTACTATATCTTGGTGAATTGTATATAAAATCTCTCAAGAGTTCCTATTATCAAATTCACATCTACAAATACCAAATATTTTCATATATTTCTTCAAAAATCTACCCTCTTTTGTTACATTTTCCCTGCTAGGTCCCCAAATACATAATCACTGCTGCAGACCAAGTTCCAATCCCAACCATTAAGGAATACTCCCTGTTGAAAGCTGATTATTTCTCCCTAAATATATAAATACATGCCAGCATAATCACCCCTCCCTTGCCAGTAGCCCCTTATTACCACAAATCTACCATTACTATCTTTTTTCCTCTATTATTGGAGCTCCTCTAGCAATTAGTATAAGTACTCCCCTTTTCCTTTGCCCTTGATGTTTGGCTAAATATCCATCCTGAAAACCTTTCTTTATCAAATCCATATAGCCACTTCTTTCCAACTGTGATGCTGTAGCATTGCGAATTGCACTCTGCATTTCTTAATATAATTCAATACTCTTACCGTTTTGTCTATGCCTGTAATGCCTTTCATGTTCTAAGATATGTTTAGTGCAGCCATTATAAGAAGTTATTATTCCCAACTATTATGTATGACAGCTTTCTTAAATATCTGGGTTATGTGCACCCACTTAAGTTTGGCAGATTAATCTTTTATACATTTGTTTCTTGCCATCTCAGTTTAAACCTATGTCACATTTTACAAAAATTTATTTTAATGAAAACCCTAAAACACACACACACACACACACACACACACACACACACACACACACACACACACACAAAAAAAAAACACCTCCATAACCTATGAACAAATGCACAAAACTATGACCATCTTCAAATAATGTATTTTAACCCTCTTGATAGGAACAAGTACCCCAAATTGAGAGCTGTATCCACAAACATTAATTAACCATACATTAAGGTTATCCATGGTAAGATGCATATTACAGCCTGTGCTCCTACTTACACTAATTGTGGTCTGTTCTTGTCTTATCTTCATTCCCCTCTCAGATATGAAAAACTACTTGCATGACTTCAGAAAAAGTACAGTTTTGTACCTACCATAAATGTAGATGTTCGAGTGCTCATACAGCTGCAGTCATAACAGATGGGGTTATCCTGCCGTCAGGCGGGTCCTCGGTCAGCTGAATTCCAAAGTCTAGGTCCAGCGTCAGTTGTCCTCGCTTCCTCCCTGACGTCAGTGCGGCAGGGGTATAAAAGAGGCAGCCGACGCCATTTTCTTCAGTTTTTCTTGCCCCAGATGTCAGGTGCCCCCAGAAGGAAGGCAAACATAATGTTATGCAAAAAATGCAATGTTGATATATCAAAAACAGTAGTTGCAAGCAAATACACCATAAGAGTACCCCAAAAGGTTATATGAAAAGGGGGTTTGACATAAGGCCTGTCCTAAGAGGGGTTGGAGGGAGGGAAACCTGGACTGCAGCTGTACGAGCACTCGAACATCTACATTTATGGTAGGTACAAAGCTGTACTATGTTCATCGTGCATACAGCTGCAGTCATAACAGATGGGTAGAATCCCAAAGCTAAGTAAGGGTGGTAGACACTAAGTGGAACTAGGAGGGGCTAGGATGCCCTGCAGGACTGCTGTGGCAAAGCCCGCTCTAGACTTAGAGTACAGTGGGAGGTGATAGTGCTTGGAGAAAGTGTGCACTGAACTCCAGGTGGCTGCTTCCAAAATATCCTTAGTAGGGACCCCCCTGAGGAAGGCTGTAGAGGTTGCTGTGGCTCTGGTGGAGTGGGATCTGATGCATGCAGGCACAGTTTTTCCATGAAATGAGAAACAAAAGCGTATGCAGTGGGCTAGCCATTTTGAAATTGTCTGTTTGGAAATAGCCTTTCCTTGAGCACCTGCAGCAAAGGACAAAAAGAGTTGCTCAGATTTCCTGAATGGCTTTGTCCTGTCCAAATAATAACGAAGTTGTCTGTGAATTGTGAATGTCCAAGGAATGTAGTAGTCTTTCCCCTTTGTTTTGTGGAGTCGGATAAAAGGTAGGTAAGTGGATAGTCTGATTCAAAGCTATACTGGATACTACCTTTGGCATAAAGGTAGGGTTGGTTCATAAGAAAACTCTGTCCTGATGGAAAATGATGAATGGTTGCACAGGCATGAGGGCTTGTAGCTCCGAAACCCTGCGAGCTGAGGTGATAGCCAGAAGAAAGGCTGTTTTCCATGACAAGTACTGTGAGACTCTGATGAAGAAGCTGGCTCAAAGGGAGGAAGGGTCAGCTTTTCCAATACGAAGTTGAGGTCCCAAGCAGGGACTGGTAGTTTCCTTGGGGGTTTTATATTCTTTCCCCTCTGAGGAACTGCCTTAAGAGAGGATGAGAGAATAAAGGAGGATCTGTGTTGTACTGTGCAGAAATGGCTGAAGCGTGGATCTTGATGGAGGAGAAGGAAAGTCCATTGTTTAACATCTCAGCTAGGTACTGTAAAATTTGAGGTATATTTATTACCCAAGGATTCTGTCCCTTCTTTTGATTCCAGGCACAAAATCATTTCCATTTGGCAGAGTAGGCCTTTCTAGTAGTAGGTCTTCTGGCCTCCAAGATGACATCCTGCACCTCCTTGGAGAGGAGAAACTGTTGGGAAATCAAGGAATTCTCCATGCAGCTAGATTTAGAGTTTTGAGATGGCTGTGAAGAGTTTTGTAGTTGTGCTGGGACAACCGAAGAGGGACTAGAGGTAGGATCCATGGTGGGGAATGTGTCAGGCTCTTCAAGAGCGGATACCAGTGTTGCCTTGGCCAGTCTGGAGCAATGAGAATCATTTTCGGCCTCTCTGCTCTGGCTTTTAATAGAACTTTGGGCAGCAGAGGAAGAGGCGGAAAGGCATAGACTGCCAATGTTGCCCAATTGAAAGAAAGTGCGTCCACTTTTCAGGCCTGTGGATGATAGGTCCTTGAACAAAATTTTTTCAACTGTCAATTTCTGTGGGTAGCAAAGAGATCTATGTCTGGCTGTCCCCATGTCTGAATTATCTTTGTGAAAATTTGAGGATGCAACTTCCATTCATGTGGATCTGTCATATTTCTGCTTAGGTTGTCTGCCAGTGTGTTTTCCTTTCCTGGCAGGAATTGTGCCTGTAGTTGAATTTTCAATTCCAGTGCTGTGTTCCATAGGGTCATGGCTTGCCTGCACAGGGGGTATGAATGAGTTCCCCCCTGTTTGTTTATGTACCACATCACTGTGGTGTTGTCTGTCCTTATCAATAGCTGGCCTGGATGCAGTAGGTCTTTGAAGGTCATAATAGCCTTTTGCACGGCTAGCATTTCCTTTTGGTTGATGTGAAGGAGCTTCTCCTTTCGTGCCCATTTTCCCTGAATGCACTGATTTGTCATGTGTGCTCCCCATGCGTAGTCTGAGGCGTCTGTTGTGATGATTTGAGTTGCTTGAGGTACACAGAAAGGAAGACCTGTGTTTTTTGGCAAGCTTGAGCCCACCACATAAATTCCTTTTGAAGGCATGGAATGAGTGGTATAATTGCTTCCAAGCTGTGGCTGTGTTGAGACCATAAGTTTTTTAGGTACCACTGAAGTTTCCTCATATGCAGCTTTGCACATGGGATAAGTAGGATGCAAGATGCCATGAATCCCAGAGCCTGCAGGACTTTCCTTGCAGTTAGCCTGGTGTAAGTTGCCATTTTTCTGAAGTATTGAGACAGTTGCCCCTGCTTGTCTGGCGTGAGGTAGGCCATCTGGGTGGTTGTATCCAAGTTGGCACCCAGGAAATTTATTTGTTGAGAGGGTATTAGTTTTGATTTCTTTTTGTTGACTGTGTATCCCAGGAAGTTCAACAGTTTTATTACAAACTCCAGGTGCTGCAGTAGTATGTCCTTGCTGTCCGCTTGGATCAGGCAGTCGTCCAGATATGGGTATATTTGTATCCCTTGTAGTCTGCAGAAGGCAATTACAGATGCCAGGCATTTCGAAAACACTCTGGGTGCAGTAGATAAGCCAAAGGGCAATGCAGAGAATTGGTAATGGGTTGAACCTGCAAGAAATCTGAGGTATCTTCTACAATCTTGTCTGATAGGGACACGCAGGTATGCCTCCTTGAGGTCCAATGTTACCAGCCAAGACTCCTTGCCCAGCATGGGAAGAAGCTGCTGTAATGTGAGCATCTTGAATTTTAGCACCTGTAGATATGTGTTTAGGCTGGATAGGTCTAAGATAGGTCTCCAATCTTTGTCTTTCCTTGGTACCAGGAATAGTCTGGAATAAAACCCTTGACCTTGTTCTTTTGCAGGTACCTCTTGAATTGCTTTCATGTCCATGAGAGCTGAAATTTGTTTTTGTGCCTCTGCCCTTTGATTTTTGTGGCAGGTTTGGCATGCCTCTCATTTTTGGAAGGGTGTGAAAGTGGAACCTGTAGCCTCTGTCTATAATGTCCAGAATCAATTTGTCTTTTGTAACAATATGCCAATTTCTTGAGAATACTGTCAAGTTTTCTGCCCAAATGTGCTGCCATTAAAGCTTTGCTTGGCAGGTGTAGGGGGAAGTCATTGTGCCTGTTTTCTAAAAGACTTTGATCTATCCTCTCCACCTCTTGAGGTTGGTGCTTGCCACTGTCTGGCTCTGAAAGATCCTTGAGGTTGCCCTCTACCTCTTGGACGCCTGTATCTGCCCCTTTGAGGTCTGTCCGTGGCTGGAAAGGACCAATTTTTTGAAGGCCAGTTTCTGCTGAAACGTGGAGGCTGTACCTGCAGGAAATCTTTCACTGTTTGCATTGATTTCGCTTTTTCCTCCATTTTCTTTAGCACCTCCTCTGCTTTAACACCAAACAATACATCTTTTTGAAGAGGTGCATCTAATAATTTAGCTTTGACATGATCAGGTAAGGTTTGCTCTTTGAGCCAAGCATGCCTACGTATAACAGACCCCGTAACAGCAGCTCTACATGAGGCCTCTAAAGCATCAAAACCACACTGCAAGGTATGTTTACCCACTTGCTCTGCACCATGCAACAAATCCTGCAACTCTTTTAAATCTGGTTGTTCTGGTTGTCATTTTGCTTTTCAGCTGAGATATCAAAAACTGTTGATACTTTAACATATGGAACTGACAGTTTAATGCCCTCATGGTCAAAGTGGCCGAGGTGTACACCTTTTTTCCCCATCTTTCTAAAGATCTGGAATCTCTCTCTGAAGGTAATGGGTTTTTAGCAGTAGAGGCCTTAATTCCCTTGGGACCCTGTGAAATAGTTTCTGGGTCAGCAGTATGGCTTTTATATAGGAACTGGTGAGAATCAGGAACCCGGTAATACCTGTCTGGTTTAACAGGAGCTGGAGGCAAAGAATCAGGGTTAGGGCTGGCTTCTGAATACACATCATCCAATATATCTAAAACAGGAGGGATAGCCAGAGGCCTATGCTGGGGGAGCAGAAGAAATTCCCTGAGCCTTTTCCTGGAATCTGAGTAATCTTGGCCTTCCCAGTGAAAGTGTTCCCTTAATGTATGCAGGGTTTCCCCAAAAGAGAAGTCCTCAGGGGGGGAGACCGAGGGAATAGATTCCTCTGCATCAGAGTCTTCGAATGGAGAATAGGCACAATCCTGGTCCTCAGATAGTTCTGAGGTAATAGAAGCGTGATCTGAGGAAGGGTAGTCTTCCTCTAATCTGGGCCTTTTGTCAAAGGGGGATTGAGAACCCCTGATAAGAGTAATCAAATCCTCAGCCATTTTAAGCATCTGTTTTTAGGCATGGTGCCTTGAGAGGGTGTCTGAGGAACCTGATTTTTGGTTTTCTTGGCTGTTTTAGATTTAGTGAAGGCTTTAATAGAGAAGGAGGAAGGCCTGAAGACCCCTTGACAAATAGCAGGCCTATCTAAATTCTGTGTTTCCCCGCCAGGAGTGGCGTCGGTATCTGTGGTAGGAATGGGGGCCGAGGAGCCTGCAACCTCGGGTACTGAAGACACCAGTATTGCATTGTCATCGGTACTCAGGGGCTGCGTAGGTGCCTCGCTGAGTACCGGAGAACCGGTAGTCGGCCTTAGTGTGGTATTGGTAGGTGGTGCTGACCTCGTATGCCGGTCCTTATCTTTGCATTTTTTGCTCAAAACTGGAGTCGGAGTATCCGATGACATAATATAATTAAATTTTTTGCCAAAAAAGTGAAGGGCAAACTCCGCCCGATGCTTAATAGTGCGTTTGTTGAATCTAGCACAAAAACGGCAGGCCGAGACGTCGTGGTCTGGGCCTAAGCAAGGTATACAGTAAGAGTGGAAATCCTTATGCGGTATTTGCTTCCCACATGAAATGCAATTATTAACTTTGACATTGGTCTGAGGCAAGAAAAGTTTCCCCAACGGGGTACTTAGCTTTCAAGAAGACTTTGGCTGAAATACTTTCGTAAATCTCAGGAGCTGGCCGACCGGCACTTGCGAACTGCTTCTGCTTCGGGCACCGCGCGGCAAGAAAGACTGAAGAAAATGGCGTCGCGGCTGCCTCTTTTATACCCCTGCCGCACTGACGTCAGGGACGAAGTGACGACAACTGACGCCGAACCTAGACTTTGGAATTCGGCCGACCGAGGACCCGCCTGACGGCAGGATAACCCCATCTGTTATGACTGCAGCTGTATGCACGATGAACATCATTATCTTGTAGCTTTAAAAAGTGAAATGGCTATTTTTAAATACAACTAAATTATACATTGCTTTAGTAAATGCATTAAAGTACTTAGTTACCAGAAAAGCTCCTCTCTGTTACTGACTTCCAATAATTTCAAACTTGATTATTACTGGGCTGCTTGCCACTGTAACTTTAATTTTACATTTCTACCAGTAAACAATGCTCAGACCTTTTGATTTACTGCTTTCACCTTTAATCAGCTTGCTTCATGACAAATAGTCGACTTAGATATGATTTTGCCCAGCCTTTCTCTTTTTACATTATAGTGCTTGCATTTCTTAAAGCTAAGAGAAAAAAAGTACCTGTTTACTTTAGTATCTTTATCACATACAACGATCACGGAAAAGCATTAGTATATAGTATGTATTTTACATCATAACTTGTTTATACAAATACAGTTAAAGATTATTTTACTACAGTTACTTTTTCCCCTTTTCTTTTTTTCTTTGACTTTGTGTCCTTCCAAACATTAATGACATGAAGTGTGGTATATGTCTGTCAGTCCCCAAACAAGTTTAATAAAGTCAACAAAAATCCAATCTTTCTCAGCCACTTTTTCTTCTAAATCTATATTTCACAAATCCTTTATAGGCTCACATTTATTCACTAAGCACAGTGTTGCTTGTTCCTGTTCCTCTCCAACTCCCAACCTCAGACTGTAGTTCATGTCCTGTGCTTTTTTCTGTCTTTCAGTCATTTTCCTTTGGAACACTTGAACTATTTCACTGACAAAGTCTCTCTACGAGCTTTACCATCATAAGAATGAGAAGCAGAGTCCCATTCTGGTTGGTGGCTCACCCTTTGCTGGACAAACTTTTGCATTTCCCCTTAGCCTGTTCTGCATCTAAAAATGATTATGATCCACCAGGAAAAATACTATGAAGACAGCTGCATACAGCAGCTTGAATCTCATAACTGCCTATCAATATTCTCAGATTACTGGGATAAATTTGCTTCTCTACTGCCTGATGTCTAGTGAACAAACACGTCTCCAATTTTTAATACTTGGTCCTTCAAACACACTTTTTTCAGGACCAACTTTTTCTGCTTTTATAATTGCTTCTTTACTAATACAGGTCTTGACTACTTTCGCATGGCCAGTTTTAGAGCATACACACAATGTGCCGTTTCAATTTACAAATCATGCTATGAAATGCCGGTCCAATTACTTACTTGTGCTTTCATAAAATTAGTAAGTCTGTTTCTTCCAGCTTCTCTGGTACAGCAGAAAATCCCAGCTTTTCTCTGCATGCTCTGTCCTTTAACTCCATTTTTGAAACAGCTCTTCTAGAGCAGTCTCACACTCAGTCAACCTTTTCTTCATTTCATCCTCTGATTTTTGCAGTTTCAGTACACCTGAATAGCTGTTTAAAGCTTTTTCCATTTTTTCCAGCCTTTTTTTATTTCAGTTGATATACTCCTTAAAAGTTTCACTTATTTTAATCAGCTCTGAGCACAACTGATGTATTTTTCCTTCTAAATTACTGGAAGTCATCTCTCGTACCAAAGTTGGAACTTGAACTGATTTTTGCTTAACAGCTGCAAGATTAGTCCCTGTAAGGGTTTTCTCTCTACTTTTTCTAGTTGATTTTCTTTCAGGCTCTCCAAGTTTCTTCTTTGCAGGCATAATTGCAGTGTACTTACTAGCCAGTAAATGCATTTTATTAAAACAAAAAGAATTATTGGCCATTATCTGTTTCTTTTTTCACACTGTAAGAGCCAAAATTAAGTTGTTGATCAGTGTGCAACCATGTTGGAAAGCCCCACGAGGACTGCTTACTCAAATTATTATTCAAATGTTTGCAAAAATCACAATTTGTTCAATTGGTTGCCACCTTTTCAAATGGCCAAAGTGGGACATTTTCGGGACACACATCAGATT
>NC_056732.1:1098910630-1099113130 GCF_019279795.1 Protopterus annectens
GAGAAGCTAAACATGTAGTCCAAATTATGTAGCAATGTTTTCCACAGAATGCTGGCTTTAATTTCCATTTTACACTTCACTGCAAACTGCTACAGTTTGCTAGCCATTCCACAAACTGTTACATTAAATGTATTGCCATCTGACCTCTGAATGATTATTTGTAGCTCTTCATGACAACAAGCTAATGACAAAATGGGACAATCCATGCTTTTAGCAAGAAAATGAAATGAACACAACATAGTAATAGGGGCATTCTAAAGTCCAGTAAATGAAAAATATAAATGAAAACAATAAATGTTGCCATTAAATATAACTGCTGGAAATGTGTTTTACACAGTTCATTTCACAGGGAAACAAATTCTTGTAAGAGAAATCCAGCAACACTGTGCAGGATAGTAACTGCAATATGGTTTAGAAACAGGACTTTTATGTCAAAAGGCTGGTGGTGGGGAGGGCTAAGCATCCGGGGGTAAGCTTGTATTCTCTGAGGAAGAAATGGATTTGACTTAATGCTGCATACATGACTTGTTCAGCCCTATAAAGGGAGATGAATACCTACTTTTATGAACAACAGTAACAAAGTGCCACCATTATGCCAAATTAAACAGTAAGAAGTTGTCTCACGTAATCCACCCAGTAACATCCCTTGGTGATGTGCAATCCTGTGTATGGGATTTTATTTTGATTTTAACTGTTATTAAGCTGCTTTCAAGCTAATGATTGTTTGAATACTTTGAATATAGTGATATTCCCTTGGTCTCATGCATTCTCGCTCTATATCAACTAGCGACACACAAAACAGTTCTTAGGCATTTTAAATGTATAAGCGGGTCCCTATTAAATGAATGAAAGTTACAAATCCCAAATGCTCACATGATCGAAAATGCTGCAACTTGAAGTTGCTTTTTTTTCATTGCAGTACAGTGAAGATCAGGATATTTGCCCTTTCTTCACTGTATTGCAATGTCGGAGTTGGAATATATATTTAGCGAGGGGTGTGGGGGCGCAGCCCCCCCACAATAACCTTTTTGAGTTGCGGCATTTTCGCTCATGTAAGCATTTGGGATTTGTAACTTTCGTTCATTTAATAGGGACCCGTATAAGCCTCCTCTGACAAATTTGGTAATAATCTATTCCCTTTCATTTCTCCTGTCCCTATTCATAGGTTTATGTTCTGCAACAACCAAACTCCAAGCTTTCTGTTGCCAGCAAAATCCAATTTTGAAAAGCCTGCACTTCAGAACTTTGTGCCTCTGTTAACCTCTGCAACTTATGAATGTATGTTTCTGGCATAATAACTTCTTTATAAAATATCTGCGGCCCCCAAACAGTGTAATCGCACATCACCAAGTCTCCGTTGACTTAAACCCTGCCACATTAGCCTTTTAATACGCCTCTCATTTTATAGTTTTGTATGCCCTCCTTTCAACATTTGGAGTGCTATACAGCTTGGTCTTTCAGCTATACCAATACTGGGACCAGAAGTGTACTTAAAGCTAAATAGATAGAGGAGTTAATTTTGTTCTCTACTGTAAGTCCCTACAATCTGTTTTATACCACAGACTTCATAGCTGTTTACTTTTCCCTCCAGTTCTCTTTCCAGTAATATCTCCCCTTTAGGCTTTTATCTTTTCCTCATTCTTAGACAAAATGAGGTTTTGATATAAGCTGCCGCTTACTTACAGGTTGTTTCTCTTGAGGCAGCAGTGCAAGCTCCAGGTCCAGCCTGCTCGGGCTCACTCCGCTCCCCCACCCTACCCCCAATTCCCACCTACACCCACTTCAATTACATTTATACTAAACAGAACCACACCCCCCTCAACACTTCCTCCACTCACACATACTACCCAATTAACCTTCATCTACAACCCACCCCTAAGAAACTCCACCCCGCCCTCAGTTAGCTGTAACTATAGTATCACAAACTAACACCACTCTCACTCTATTTTATTCCCCTCTTCTTCTTCACCACCACCTGTTCTCTCTCTTCTCCTCTACCTCCTACTCTTGTTAACTCCTCTAATTATGCCATGCAGCTACCCCTCTATAAGCTGCCTCTTACACCTCATACTAGCTTTCACACTTCTTACCAACTGCACAACAGTCATATACCGTAAAACCAAAGTAATTAGAAAATCTACCATATCAGACCCAGGCTCACAAATACAAATAAAAACATAGTCCAACATGTCATCCAACCTCTTTAAATCACACAGTATTTTATTTGTTAGATATAAAATTCTACAACCCTGCTACAATTCTACTCCACTGTTTCTTTCAGATCCAAGTTCAAAGGTCCAGCCATAGAAGCCCTCACTTCTTATATCTATCCTTGTGCAGAGATATCCACCCAAATCCAGAAACCTCATCTCCCGTTTCTTTTAACAGGCCCTCCTCTAGCACTTTCTTTCTGGTCAAACTAAATCTTCGTAGTATCTGTAATAAATTAACAGACTTCCAGATGTGGCTAATGCAACATGCTCCTGCTATACTAACAATTACAGAGACATGGTTAAAATCTAATATAAAAGACACTGAACGTTTTCCTCCATGCTACGATATACTAAGATCTGACAGAATTTGTAAAAAAGCAGGAAGAGTAGCACTAATCTATCCAAACACACACATACAATAGTACCTTACTCAAAGTCCATTCCAAAATTTAACAATGCTGAACTCCTTACTGCCCACTTAAAAACAATACTGAATAACTTTGCATTATAGTTCTTTACATCCCTGACAGTCAGAACACTTCCATACTAGAAGATATCCTGTCCTGGGTAACTCAAAACATATCCAATGAAACTGTCATCATGGGTGACAATAATATTAATTGCCAAAACCTAATCTCAGCCTTCCCTGACAACGCCCTAAATCTCTTCAGGTTCACTCAACTTATTACACCACCAACTAGAATCCCTAAAGACAACAACTAAGGATCAACTTTGGATTGGATTCTAGTCACAGATCCAAACAAAGATTAAAATTCCAGCACACTCCTTTAACCAGTAAGTGACCACCTTCCTTCATATACCTGCAGGACATCCACCCAGTCATCTAAAGGCCATAACTATAAAACGTCCCCCAACCTAACAAACTTCAATCCACAATACTTTATAAACATCCTAAAATCCCTAAACTGGTCTATAATGAAAAAAAAAATAATAACTACCCACAGACAATGCACTCAATCACTTTAACAAACTTTTTCTGGACACCCTCAACAGCTTAGCCTCTCTTCATACAAAAAGAACTAAAATCAATCATGCACCTTGGCTAACAATGTCCACAAAAAGACTACTCGTAAGCGATAAAGCCTGGAATGAATGGCACAAAAACAGAAATGACCTAAATCTACAAAATTACAGACATCTATGTAATCAAGCAAAGAAACTTACACCTTTGATAAGAAACAATACTTCACACAACAATTATCCGACTACAAGAAAAAATACAACAAAATTCTGGTCACTATCTCATCACTCCTTGCCCCATGATCCAAGAAAAGTCCTACCCACATTCTGATAAATCCCCATCTCAAATAGCAGAATTGTTTAATAACCACTTCATAGAAAGCATTGCTACCCTCCTCTTCAATCCTAACAAACATCCCTAAAATAGCCACATGCCTTTTAAAGACACTTCATTCCATTCTCTCTCTCTACCAGACAACTCGACTTCTTCTTCTTCTTTTGGCTTTTCCAGGTTAGGGGTCGCCACAGCGGATCACCTGTCTGCTCATGATTGGCAGTGTAGTTTTACAGTGTCAAGTTGCCAGCCCGGTGCCCAACCTTCCACAGAAGGCATACACATGCACACACTCACACCTAGGGCCAATTTAGAGTGTCCAATCCACCTACAGCATGTCTTTGGGATGTGAGAGGAAACCGGAGCACCTGGAAGAAACCCACGCGACCACAGGGAGGACATGCAGACTCCGCACAGAAGGCACCCCAGCCGAGGATCGAACCGGAGAACCTCTTGCTGTGAGGCGGCAACGCTAACTGCTGCACCACCGTGGCCACCCTACAAGACAACTCATCTACAGATTCTAAATCTCCTAGCCTGACACTACACCCTGTCCCCACTAGCTATACACCTAATCTATTACGTAAGTTAAAAAAACATGTTCCTTTTGTGCAGATAACCTTCCAGCCGGATATCTGAAAATTGCTGCTGATGCGATTGCCTATCCAGTTAGTATCTTTATATAGATCTAGCTCAGAATCCTATGTTCCCTCCCTGTGGGAAAAATTGATTGATACCCCATTACACAAAGGAGGAAATTCTGTTGAACTGTCTTCCAACACCATCGCCATCCTCTCTCTTCTTTTCAAACTTCCAGAAAAATACATTTATAAACAACTTTTTGACCACCTTACCCATAACTAACAACACCCACCCAACATGATGGTTTCAGGGCTCGTTATTATACAAGAACTGCACTAATATCCTTTAGTGACATAATTAATAAAGCTAGAGACCCAGCCCAACTAACAGCTTAATTTCTTGATTTATCAAAAGCGTTCAATACCATCTCTCATTCCAAACTCTTACAACTCCTCTCTTCCCTCGGTCTTTCTAGTTCTTCTCTACAGTTCTTCTCTACAGTGCTTTTCTAACCACCTATCAGATAGACAACAATGTGTTAAATGGCAAAGATGTCTTTCTCAACATCTTGCCAATCAAACTGTGTTCCCAAGAATCCATCCTAAAACCCCTCCTCTTCAATGCCTTTATAATCTCCAATCTCCTTCTGGCTAAAGCTCCCTCATGCAACAAGCTGACGATTCAACACTCATCTGTACCTCCAACAACACTGCACATCTTAAACAAACAACCCAAACTTCTTTTACCTCTGCTGAGTCCTGGCTTAATAATGCACAGCTATTGAGACCCCACCTATAAAAACTTCTTTTCACACCAAGGATCCCCCACTACCTTTAAGGTATTTTCTCTAAAAACACAGAAATTGTACTCCAACATACCAAATTACTAGGAGTAACCATAGACAATAAACTTTTCTTCACTCTCCATATACATAATACCATAAAAAAAACACCACAAACTAGGAATGCTCTATCAACACAAATATTTTATGGATACCTCCACCAAAACTACACTGTTGGAGCTTTTCTCCCCATGTCTCCGCTGAAAATGGCTTATTAGCCCAGTCAGACTTTACTGGTAAAGAAATGCCAACTAAAATAAAAATAAATTCCTCACCTTTAGAAATAAATTAAAAATCTCTTTTTGTTCCATAATTAACCTGAAAAAAGAAAATAGAAATGGAAGTTATGTACTCAATTATAGATCCTTTAATTCCACTGCATCCAATTTGTTATTGAGACTCTTTTCAGATCCATTTTGGCATTATCAGTGCTCCAGCTTTGCTCTCCTTTAAAACTCTTCCCTCCCATAATCTCGGTTAGCAACTCTCCTCAGAATGAGTCTGCTGCCCCCTGCGAAGTAGAGATGTTTGAATAAGAACACGAAAGGGAAAGAAAAGCTTCAGGACAGTCTTTGAGTCCCTTAGAAAATGAGAATTTCAAAGGGTGATGGAGTGAGGAAGGGACAGACTAGGATGAAAGGATTCTGCATTACAATAAGTACAAAACTTTTGCATCCTATTCATCCAGTCCATCCAATTTGACTGATGCGTTAGAATCCCAAGCTACCTAGTATCCTGGGTGGCATTATGACAGGATATCCTTGAGAACTCTGGCCCTAAAAGCAATCTTTCTTTCACAGAGGGTCCAAATAAGGATATGCCACGATAAGGGCCAATCGTTAAAGATGCCTTGAAGTTATATGCAGTCACAAATGGGCAGCCAGGTATGGCATCTCATCGTAACACATTTGTCCACTTCAAGAGCCACTCTATCGGCAGTATTCTGCAAACTCTGTGTGACGAGGACAGAGATATTTATCATCATGCCCACAGGGGTCAAACAGTTTTCTAAACTCTGGTGTGGGCCGCTTCCTCAGAGGTTAAGCCTTCTTGTGCTAACTCTCTCTGAAAGCGGTTGATGGACGTGGCAGAGTTCAATGCTCTCAGGGCAAAGGTACCCAAGGCATTGGCATCCTTCTCTTTTCTGTCTATCACCCTTGATTCTTTGTTGGGCAGATGACATCAGCTGTAGCATTCAAAAGCTCTGTTTTAGTTGCTGCTGCTGCTACAATATCTACCAGAGGTCTCTTGGATCAGTGCTGCCTATTCTTGGGGGGGGATCAAAGAAATTTATCAGGCTTCTCGAGAATGGCATTGGCAGAATCTGGTTCATTCCATCACATTCTGCTTGCCAAATCTACAAGAGAGTTGGCAAGAACCACCACCTAGGAGACAGAACATGCAGAAAGATAGGCTACAAATATACCTCCTCATCCTTAGAGAGTGGGTTCATGGGCTATGATCCCTTCTGCTCTCTCTCTCTCTGTTTCAGGATCTTGCCAAAACTGGCACCCAATGGGGTAGATTGCAAGTCAGTGTCAGATGTGAAGGGACTCCATAGGGCAGTTTAGATGTCTGCTCTTGCATGTCCTCTTTTTTGGGATATTGGTTTGGGGAATCTGACTCCTCAGAAGATTCTGAATTAACTTCTGCAGGTTTATTGAGGCCATCTATTCAGCTCTGACCTTGGGACTGGTGATGAACATGCTTAAGGCACAGGCTGCAGGGTGTTAGTGACTCAAGAAAACACCATTCTAGGCTGTGCAGATTTTCTCAGGGAAGAGGCAATCATCCTCTTCATAACACTGAAGGCTAGAACAATGAAGAAGGAATCTCCAACACCAACAAACTGGAGAGTCTCAAGTATGAGATCCATGCAGATGTCTTGAAGGCTGAAGACTCAGACACCAAGTAGTATGCTAAATGCTTTGGCCCAAGGATGGCGACAAAGACCCAGTGTCAAGTAGTCTGTCATGAGATTCAGTTGATGTAGATGGTCTCAGGGCTGAATGAACAGGATGCTAATGCACTAGCACCAACTTAGACATACTTATCAGTGCCAGGCAAACCTGTTTCAGTGTTGAAACATGGACCAGAGAAGGAGCTAGAATGGGTAAAGGACAATCCTATCCACCCTAGAAAATGAGGGAGTGAGAACAATACCAATCTCAATCGGTGAATTAAAGAATGTCCCCCATCATTTATTCATTCTCAATTCGCACCTAAAGCACTTCAAAAGGACCCGCAATACTGAAAAAAGGTTGAAGAAAAGAAGGTAGAGTCTTACAGTTTGGGATCACCACAGTTTGGGACCAAGGACTGAGAATGCATGGTCTGTGCAGTTATAGTTAGACTGGAGGATTTGAAGGCGAGGACATGGATGGTTAAGAAATCTAAGGTTTTATGTTGGTGCACCTCTAAATGGTCTGGAAGTAAGCAGTGGGAAGGTGTCATTCTTGATAAGCTTAAATAGTCAAGGCAAAGTAGAAATTTTGCAAGTTGCTTCACAGGTAGCCATTTAGCTTTTTCACTGGTTTCGTAGTGGTTGGGGAGACAGTGATGAATCTGCAAATGGCATTTTATAAGGATTGAATCACAGGATCATAGGAATTTACTAGGCTAATGGCCCTAGCGCCCTTACATGCCTAGCCAAATTCTGTTCTTGTTTCCACGATCAGCTACTGCGATTGCTCCTGTCCAAGAGAAACAAAGGTGGAACCCCCGGGTGAATTTATGGTTACCAATCCAATCATCCAGACTGTGCTTGAAAAGGGCCCAAAGAGGTACTCTGCTTGACATGAACTAGGTTGTCTGTTCCACAGGTGAAGAAACCTCTGGGAGGCAAATCTGCCCCTTCAGCAGGTTCTATTAATGTCACATACCAGGTTAAGGTCTTTAGAGTGAATACTCCATGAGCCATTAGACTTGCAGGATATGCAGCATTTCCAATAAAGCAGAGTCAGATATTGCCTTATAAGCAAGGCAGAGATCACCTCTGAGCTGTATGAAAGAGTAAAGTGACAGCGAATGCAGCCGATCCACATAGGACAGATGCTGAAGACCTTGAATTCTCCTTATGAGGAACTTTTGTGATCACTCCAATTGCTGCAGGTGCCTGAAAAGGTACATACCAAAAGGGGCATTGTACTCAATCATTGACCTGATGAGGGAACAGCACAGGGAGGTAGGGAGGTTATAACTTTTTTTTTTTCTGGAGACAATGCCTTTACTTATGAGATGAGCAATACAGAATGCCCTTCTTACCACTTGGAGATGTGGGGATCAAAGCTAAGGTTGTTGTCAACCTGTGTACTTAGATCTCTCACCATTGAGTGCGTGCTTAGGGTGCTTCTATTGATGTGGTAGTTAGCCAAAACACTGGTCTTACAGAAAGGGATGATAATACATAGTTTTGCATTGAGTTTAGGGCGGTGATTCTGGCACCAATCATTCGTTTGCTTAAGACCTTCTTTGTAGGATGTTGACATTGGTTGGGGAGTCTATGACTGGTCCCAGTTTGCAGTCATCAGCATATTTTGTCAGCCACAGGCCTTTAGTTTTTGCTTGTACTTTGGAGAAATAGATTCTGAACAGAACAGAAGAGGTCCCAGGACTGATCCCTGGGAAACAACACTGGTTACAGGTTTGCTGTTGGAGGTGGATTCCCCTATTGTGACTGTATGGGTTCCATCAGTGAGATAGTTAGCGATCCACCTAACGACACAAGGGTTGATGCCTAGCTGGATGAATTTGTCAATAATGCCCGAGGGGGGAATAGTGTTAAAAGCCTTGGACAAGTCCAGGTTGGCTGTACACACAGTTTTTCTCTCTGTAGGGTCAAGTGTTTGGAGGTTACCTATATCTTTGTTGATAAGGTCCATGACAATTTGTTCCATGGCCTTGCAGATAACGCTAGTCAGGCTAATAGCTCTATAATTCCCAGGGTCAGTGGAAGCACCACCTTTGTGCAAGGGAATAATGGTGGCAGTTTTCCATTCAGCTGGGATGAAGCCAGTGCTTAGACAATGACTGAAAAGCGTACTCAGTGGTCTTGCCAATTGTTGGAACCCATGCAGGACACAGCCTGGGATGTTATCAGGTCCCATAGATGCTGTGTTTTGGGTCTTAGAGAGGGCAATTACAACCTGCTCTCTAGAGATACAAGGTGTGGGACAGGTGGAAGGTATGTCATGGGGAATGTGTGGTGGGGACAGGGGAGTGAAGTTTTAACAGAACCTGTCAGCTAACAGGTTTGCTATGTCCACAGGCTCAGTATATGTGGTATCACCTACCAGTTTGGCTATATGTGGTATCAACTACCAGTTTGGCACAACTCTGGATCTTACCTTTTAGGCTACAGATGTAATTAAAGAATGCCTTATGGCTGTCCTTAGTTGAGGACGCTAATTTGGATTCACAGCTTGCTTTTAGAGTTGTATACAAGGTTGGACACTAAGGAGGGAGAAAAGGACCTGTACTGATTGGCTAGACAGAGGGACCGAGCTAGTAAAGATGTGCAGCAGGTAAGGGTGATAAAGGATAATGAGGGAAATGTACTCACAAGCGAGGAGTGTGTGTTGAGCAGATGGAAAGAGTACTTTGAGGGGCTGATGAATGAAGAGAATGAGAAGGAGAGAAGGTTGGATGATGTGCGGATAGTGAATCGTGAAGTGCAGTGGATTAGCAAGGAGGAGATAAGGATAGCTATGAAGAGGATGAAGAACGGAAAGGCTGTTGGTCCAGATGACATACCTGTGGAAGCATGGAGGAGTTTAGGTGAAATGGCAGTGGAGTTTTTAACTAGATTGTTTAATGAAATCTTGGAAAGTGAGAGGATGCCTGAGGAATGGAGAAAAAGTGTTTTGGTACCGATCTTTAAGAATAAGGGTGATGTGCAGAGCTGTAGTAACTACAGAGGGATTAAATTGATCAGCCACAGCATGAAGTTATGGGAAAGAGTAGTGGAAGCTAGGTTAAGAAGGGAGGTGAGGATTAGTGATCAGCAGTATGGTTTCATGCCAGGAAAGAGCACTACAGATGCGATGTTTGCTTTGAGAGTGTTGATGGAGAAGTACAGAGAATGTCAGAAGGAGTTGCATTGCATCTTTGTGGATTTAGAGAAAGCATATGACAGGGTGCCTAGAGAGTAGTTGTTGTATTGTATGAGGAAGTCGGGAGTGTCAGAGAAGTATGTAAGAGTGGTACAGGATATGTACGAGGGTAGTGTGACAGCGGTGAGGTCTGTGGTGGGAGTGACGGATGCGTTTAAGGTGGAGGTGGGATTACATCAAGGTTCAGCTCTAAGCCCTTTCTTATTTGTAATGGTGATGGACAGGTTGACAGATGAGATCAGACAGGAGTCCCTGCAGATGACATTGTGATTTGTAGTGAGAGTAGGGAACAGGTGGAGGAGACCCTGGAGAGGTGGAGATATGCTCTAGAGAGAAGAGGAATGAAGGTCAGCAGGACTAAGACAGAATATATGTGTGTGAATGAGAGGGAGGATAGAGGAATGGTGAGGATGCAGGGAGTAGACATGGCAAAGGTGGATGAGTTTAAATACTTGGGATCAACAGTTCAGAGTAATGGTGAGTGTGGAAGAGAGGTGAAGAAGAGAGTACAGGCAGGATGGAGTGGGTGGAGAAGAGTGTCAGGAGTGATTTGTGACAGACTACCAGTAAGAGTGAAAGGGAAGGTCTACAAGAGGGTAGTTAGACCAGCTATGTTATATGGGTTGGAGACATTGGCACTGACAAAAAGGCAGGAGTCAGAGCTTGATGTGGCAGAGGTGAAGATGTTAAGATTTGCACTGGGTGTGACGAGCGTGGACAGGATTAGGAATAAGTATATTAGAGGGTCAGCCCACGTTGGAAGGTTTGGAGACAAAGCCAGAGAGGCAAGATTACGCTGGTTTGGACATGTGCTGAGGAGAGATACAGAGTATATTGGGAAAAAGATGGTAAGGATGAAGCTGCCAGGTAACAGGAAAAGAGGAAGGCCTAAGATAAGGTTTATGGATGTGGTGAGAGAGGACATGCAGGTGGTTGGGGTGACAGAGCAACATGCAGAGGACAGGTAGAAATGGAAACATTTGATCTGCTGTGGCGACCCCTGACGGGAGCAGCCGAAAGAAGAAGAAGTTTGCTTTGGAGGACTTCACAAGAAGTCTTATTTGCTTGTTTAAACTGAGGAAGGAGTGTTTCCAGTTTAGGGCATGCTCCCTCTTACTTCTAAACTATTTTTTCCTCTTATTATAAAGCCTGTTAATGGCATTTGTCCAACAGGCAGGTTTGCTCTTCCTTGAAGAGCTTGTTTTGGTCCTATCAGGTATGGCCACGTAAATGCAGTTATACAGGTGTTTGTAAAAAGCATTGGTGTAGAACTCGTCATAGTTACCAATGCCATCTGAGGGGGGGGGGGGGTGCAGTGAAGCTATTTATACTATCCCTTAGAAGGATATAATCTGCTTTGGAGAAGTTTTTAGTTTAGTTGCTGCTGTAGGGGGGGGGGGCAGTGTGATAGTTACTTCAAATGAGACTGATCTGTGGTCAGATCTGACAAGAGAAGACCTTTCAGTGGGGGTGCTATAGCGGTCCCCCATATTGATAAGCACCAGATCCAAGATGTTGGTGCACCTAGTTGGGGTGTCCATCAGCTGGTCCAGGATGTTGGAGTTAATAAACTCTAGGAAACTTTGGGCAAGTGAGTAATTTACCCAATCAATGGATGGGTATTTAAAATCACCCAGAACCATGGTGTTCGGAGGTACCTTGATGGATTCCAGTAGATCTAAGCAGGCATAGTGGGTGTCTTGATTCATCCAGGTGATCCTGTAGCTGACAATTACTGGAATAGATGTCCTACCAACAGTTAGTTGCACTTGAAGTGTCTCCAGGGAATTGTACTGTTTAACCAATCTGGAGGTGTATTTATCTTTAATGAATATTGATACACCACCTCCTTTAGTTTTCACGCCTTCCATTCATGGTCTGAACGTGTGGTAGGAGGTGTAACCCAGTATGGCTGGGGCACTCTCCATAGCCTTGAACCAGGTCTCCATGACTGCACAGATGTCAGCATCTTCCAAGGTGAGCACTGCTTCCAGTGAGAGCAGTTTCATGCTAAGACTCCTAATGTTTAGTAACTTAACCTTAAGGTTATTAACTTGTATGTCGGAAATTTTGTCCTTGTGACATTGCTTAAAAAGGGACTATGGGGGTGGCAAGAGCCTTTCCCAATATCCAAAATCCAAGAAGTGACAGATGAAGACCATCTCTGGCAAAGCATTGAGGTCTACTGATCATGTCATCCCAGGCTGCCAGAAACTGGATCCCCTTAGAATAACACCAGAAACCAAGACCATTATTGACATCAATGATTTTCTCTTTTTATTGTGGTATCATCCTGGGCAAGGCTAATATGCTGCTCAAGGCTACAGGCATACCTGCCTGTGACACATTTATTTAACATTTGTTTACCGGGAAAGTATGACTTGGAACAAGCTAATTTATCAAAGGAGGCCTGGAGAGAAATACTCCAGACACGTCTTTGTAATGTGCGAGTAAACCAGAGCACCCAAAAGAAACCCATATGAAAGCAGCGAGGACATGCAGACTCCAAACAAAAGACACCCCAGCTGAGAATCAAACTGGAAAACCTCTTGCTGTGAGGTGACAATTTAAACTGCTGCACCACTGTGCCGTCATTATCAGAGAGCTCAATCATGTCTCTCTTCATGTAGTCCAGGGAGGTACTTCTCAAGTTGTTCATAGCAACATGTAGAATGACCGAATCACAAAGGTACATGTTAAGAGACTTGAGTGCCTGCGTGATCTGATGAATCCTGGCACCAGAAAGAGATATGACCATGACTTTCTCCTTGTTCAGCCTGGTGAGGGAGACATCTGTGAGTTTCACTATACAGTCTCCTATCAGTAAGATATTTGTATGAGCTTTGATGGTGAGTTACTTACGCTTGTGTCATTATGTGTATTGTGCATTTTGGGTGTTATAGTTGATTTAGTATGTATGTGTTTTGGAGGACTCTGGTGTTTACGTAGATTTTTTGTGAGTACCTTTGCATATGTTGGTCTATGTGTATGCTGCATGTCATGAGTAGGAGTTGTGGTAGGTGGGGTGACAACCCGCTCTGTATTGCTATCTATTGTGTGAGAGAGCTGTGATTCCAGATTCATAACGTAGGTGCATCTCTCACAAATGATACAGGAATAATTTAGAAGTAAGATGTTGTCGGTGTACATGAGGCAGCTGCTACATTGCCTCAGTAGACCCATGTCAACCAGGCTGGTAGAAAAAAAGGAGGGAAACTGACAATTCATGGTCTTAGGAATAATCTTGGTCTGGCTATAACAGTTGACGAGGGAATACAGTAGGGGAAGGTATTAGTAGGTTTAGGCGCTAAGAGCTCTGGTTTAGGTAATATTTGCAAGGCTAGAGAGCAGGAGTCTGTAACCGCCAATCCCTCTGCACATTAGTGCGCGATGCACAAAAAGGCACAATCTGGTTCAAACACAGGATTTTTAATGCAGAAAAACAAGAACCAGCCAAAGTTCAAATTATCCAAACAAAATGCCCTAAACAGAACCCTGCATTAGTATCTCTAGCTAGATCAGCCTAAACTGTACCTTCCTGCCATGAGGGCATGGGGGGCATCTCCAGACAAAAGACTGACTGTTTTACAAACTCCAAAGGTCACACACAGTACTAGATTCAGCAAAAAAATTGAACCTAGTCTATGCTAGTATTTTCAAGTGCAGCAAACAAGCAAAATAAACAAAACAACCAGAATAACACTAATTACTGTTGTAAGAGGAATTAAATTAGCAGACAATCTAAAAGTGCAGTAAAATACAGTCTCATGGTTTAAACAAACAGAGATGCAGCAAATATTGTTTTAATCAGAAAGTGCAGAAAAACAGTTGAAAATAAGCACTTATCATCTGTAGTCTCTCGCCAGGTACTTGGAAAACAGTAGAGCAAGGACAGAAAGCCTACTTCACTGCAGCTTTGAGCAAACAAACAAGATCAGCAATATTCAGTACAGCAAGCAAGCCAGACAAGCACTCCTTGCGTGGAGTGGATACATTTATTTTAGAACATGCACATCCACAAAACAAACAGCACCAAATTACCCATTCTAAAGACTGGTTTGTGATATAAATAGGACCTGTTGGACAGAGAGGTATGTATCCCAGAGACTACCACATCTATAGAACCTGCTCCCTCATCCATGTGAAACAGAGTTCCTGCCTAACTCAATTCAAGTGCAACTGGGACAACTGGATGAGAAACTGGGAATTCATCCCTGGTTCGGGACCTACTGTACACCTCTAATGGACACATGTAACCTGCAAATGGTTCATCTCCCAGGCCCATGCTTACACTTATCAAGGGTATCACAACTTTTCAGAGATTTGGGATGCATGGCTAGGCTTAAAAAGGCCCTTGTGGTCATTAGCCCAGTAAATATCTATAAGATGAAGCAATTAGCGGCATACAATATTATTGCTGGGTCAATAAGATACAGTGGGTCTATATTACATCACCGAATGCTTAAAAAAGCAAACAGTGATTAATCGACCCTATGTAAGCGAAAGCTTACAATATCGAACTGCCAGAACAGAGATTTTTTTTCCAAGGGGAAAAAAAAATCGCATTCCAAAAAAAAAAAAAAAAAAAAAAAACAGTTTAGAACATTACATTAAGTAACACCCCCCCCACACACACTTAAATATATCAACTCCAAGACTGCACTACAGTGCCGAAAACGGCAAAGTACTGAAGCGGCCAGGCGAATTCTTTCCCAAGGAAAGAATTTGCTTACATGCCGCTTTGATATTTTGCCGTTTCAGTCTTTTATGTTCGACCAAGATGCATTCGAAAGAATGTGTCTTCGATCTTCTAATAGGAACCAGATACATTTACCTATGGCATTTATACAGGATTTGGATAGAAAAGGGAAATCCTACTAACCATGAAGAGAAGACAGTTGTTTTTGTGTGTATATAGTCCAGGTGGGGATAGAAATTTAGGAAGAGTTCAACAAAATCCCTAAGTATTTGAATAAAGTGACATTTCCAATAGTGTTATTATGATGATCCACAATTTTAGAAGCCTGGAGTTAGAAATAAGTTCTTGCCTAGTGCCAAAAAGCTTTTTTTTGTTTTAGAAGAGTTTAGCAGCAATTGTTTTTCAATGACACACTGAAAAATGGCATGAAAATTAGCCTGAGGTTCAAGTTCAAGAGAAGAAAGTGAGTGGTTAGCGTGGATCAGGACAATGTCATCAGCATAAAGTAGGACAGAAAGATGAGGTAAGCTAAAAGGAAGTTTAATAATGTAGATAGAAAAGAGAAGTGCCAGAATAGGTCCTTGAGGCACAACTTTATTTAGAGGTATATTAATGGAAATCAACTGAGAAGTTGCGGTTAAAGAGCTTGTTTTTGAATATCGGCAGTGTGTGATTTCTAATGACTACATAAGTAAGATGGTCTAAGAGAGCTGAGTGACTATAAAGATCAAAGGCTCTGGTGAAGTCAATAAAAAGACGTTTACCCACTCCTAGAAGAATGTTGCCACTGAGTGTCCAGATAGCTCTGGATGTACAGTGACCACACCAAAAGCCATATTGTTTTTGAGAGTGAAGGTGATATTGGTTGATGTACTGAGTGAGTTGCAAATATAGTAATTTTTCCAGGGAGAATAGAAATGGGCTAAAAGTCTGATGGATTGAAGGGAATGTTTTCTTTTAGGGAGAGGTTTTGCAGTGGCATTCTTCCACATATTAGGCATAATATTAAGTGTAATCCACAGGACGTAGATGTGTTTCAGCAGGGTTATGTTGTTGTCTCTACAGTGATAAATAAACCATGGGTGAAGGTTGACAGTATCAAGAGGGCTATCAAGTTTAATCCGTTCAAGCAGAGGGTAGCTGTCCCAGGATGTTCTGAATTAAAATGAAGGGATGTATGTAGGGGAGATGTTAGATGCACCTTGGAATTGGCTAGAGAAAGGACAGGAAAGGTTGTTAAAATGAGAAAGGAAATCAAGAGGCAGAAATTTGAGAGGATGTGGAGTTCATAGAGGGCATGCTCTTCTGTAAGACAGCTGACCTCTTTCCAGAATTTTTGGGGTAATCTTATTAGTGAGGTTTGTATGATTTCATCAGCTGATTTTATGACGGTATACAGCTTGCTTGGCAACGTGGGTATAATACTGGCTCTTTATATTAGTAGACAGTGTTTTCCAAAAATGCACTGCTTTGTCTCTGAGTTGTAGAAGAGCTTTAAACTAAAACGTTAACAGTAACTTTAAATTTTTACAGTCTTTGGATTACTAAGAAAAAGCATTTTGCAGGTCAGTCACTATACAGGTGAGTAGTTCTGCAGCGTTGTTAGGGTCAGATGATTTTAAAACTGGTGAGCAGATGGATTTACATTTGTAAATGTTACTCTGAGTTTTTTCAGAAAGATATGAGTTTTGGGGATATGTTTACATATAGATGACAGATATGAGAACTAAAAGGACAGGTCACCGAATGATGGTGGATGGATTGTGATGTCTGTGATAAGAGAAGGCTTATTGGTTAGTATGACATCAAGAGGCAGTGGAGAGATTTGCTGAGGTTGAATCTAGTAGGTTGAGATATGAGCTGAGTGAGGTTGAACTGTATTAGAAGAGTATTCAAGTAATTGGGAATGGGACTGAAGAGGCTGAGAATGAAACCTCGAAGTACTATGAGATTTCTAATATTATTTGTGGAGGAAATTATTTCTTCTCGCAGGACATTTAGTTTGGAGAGTGAAGTGACAGATATACTACATCAAGATGTAGTATTATATTCTTATGGGAGGTAACGGATACATTTAGCCAGCTGGAATAATTTGTCTTAACGTTTCCTTGATCAAGTAGTTGGGACTTTTAAGTGATTTGAACAGAAGGAGAGTTCTGCATCTTTGTCTTGTGCCTGATCTGAGGTAAAAAAAAAATAAATAAATAAAAATTAGTTGTAATCAGGCAAAAAATGACGTAAAGAAGGATTTGCTAGCCTTAAATCATGATTCTGTGACATTGACTAAATCAGATTTATGTAAGGAAAGGAAAGCATTAATCTAGTCAGTTTTGTGTATTATCCTTTGTGCACTGATTAAGATATAGGAAAGTAGAGATGTACCCGGGTTAGGTTCAATATTACATTGAAACAGTAGCAATAAGACAGGTGACAGTTTACAGATGTTTAGACAGGTGCAGGATCAGATTATAAAAGAGTACATGCATAGGAGGTGTAAGTAACTGAAGCAGTGTGAGTGATAAATGTTGTAGAATATAGTAATGGAGGGAAGACAGAGTATATGTGTGGGCTGCTTAACTTTGAATGAAGAGCATATAGCATAACAGTTCTAAATAAAACAGGATAAAGTATGAGGGGGTGGTACTTGACAGAGTAATATGACAGGTACTGTTTGGAGGGATAGTAATGGGTGTTGGCTGGAAGAGCAAAAGTAGATAGTTAGGAAAAAAGTGAAGTAAATTCTGTCATATAGAAGAGAGAGATACATGGTTTTGTAGGTTAATGTTGGAAAGGAAACGAAGCTCAGAAGGAGGGATGTTAGTAGTTGCTTGTGTAAAAGTGGTAACGGGAAAGTGCAGTTTTAAGTGGGTGGTTTTATGTTGGAAGAAGTGGGTGTGGAAAGGAATGAATGAATTAATGAATAAATAAATAAAAATAAACAAATGTATGTAGGGAATTGGAATAATGGAACTTGCCAGAAATAACCTAGGATGACTAAAGCTCCAACAGACAATAGATAGTACAGGGAGATGGTGGTGACTATGTTAGAACTTTGAAGGTAGACATCATGATAGGGAGCTTCTATAGCTAAAACTGAGTCCTCCAAGGAATTATAAGAATTTACTGTCACCGAAATGAGGGAAGGAGAGATTGCTATAATTCTGTGAATAAGTATCACTGATAAACGCAAGCCAGGAATGGACAAATTACCAACAGGAGAAACTAGACTAGAGAGTTACAAGTCACACATCATGGGATTATTTATCATGTGATCTATGGCACTTTAGCACCCTAAATATATGGGTTTCATACACATGGCAACAGCAACATGAGCTGCCAGCAAAACTGATTGTTTGTTAAAAAGCACGTTTACTAAAACAGATCAGCTACACATTTGGATCATTGTCCATAGTACTTCGGGATCATATCTTGGTGGTTAACAATTCCCCATGGAGGTTAGGTCCATTACACTTTAATAAAAAGGATGATAGAAAGATATTTAGGGGTTGGATTCACTGTTACTGTGAGTCAAATAAAAACACAGGGACTTATTTAATATAGTCTTAAGGTGAAACCTTCCTACTTTGGGAAAAGAAGGAATAACCATAACCAGATTAAAATTTAAAAGATGGAACAAAACATTTGAGAGCTTGAGGACAAATGTAAGAGGAAGGTGATTACAGACACAATGACCCTATCACAAATTCAATGACTAAAGCAAGAATGAGTAACCGTACACTATTTTTTACATATGGAAAGATGAGAAAGTAGTAGACTTCTTTGAGGCCAAATGCATAAAGTCCCCCAAACTCGCTGTGAATAGACTTAAGACAAGAGGTGTGAGAATATCTGCATGCTAAAATACAGCATGGGGCATGAATTAAGAAATCCTATGCATAATGACTAGGAGATCCTTAACTGTGACAAGGGGTGGTATGAACGGAAAGCATCTCAACTTCCTTTTGGATAAAAATTCAGTACCCTAGGTGGTTCAGAAAGAAGACTTAACATGGTTGCAGAAGAATCTCAGCACTGGCAAGATTTACCAAGCAGCTGTCATCATAACTCTTGGGAAGGTTCCTGGCCTGGACAGCATACCCACAGATTTTTCAAATGTTTTTAAAAAGGAGACAAGAATCCACTTAAGTTTGTTTAATGAAAAAAATTAGACAGAGTATTTCCATCTTATCAGTATTAGCAAACAGATTTTTTACTCCCCAAAAGAAAAGAAAGTAAGTACCTTCTCCGAAAGGTGCAGACTCACTTAACTCATGCCCACAAAATTATAAAATTATGCTACAATCTTGCCTAGACACCTTAAATGGATAGCCAGCCAATGTTCACTCAGGCTATAAACAGGTTTATTTCAAAGGAATTTCTTAAGAATATTTTACAATATTCAAGCCTACAAGTGCTATGTAAAACACCCCAAAGGTAGCACTTTTTGCCAATTTAAACAAGCCATTCAACCTGTGTCAGTGACACTTTCAGTGGGCATTCTTAAAGAAGTCTGGCATCGGAGAACATTTTACAACAAATTATAAAATCTTATACTCCGCCCAGTTGCACAGATGACAATTAACAGAGCTTGCTTGCTGCAAGTCAACTTATCAAAGGTAAATATCAAGATTCCTGCTCTCTCGCTATTATTTATCATGGTAATTAAAATCCTTAGTCTTTAATGTTGCTCAAAGAAATGGACATTGGAGTATCTCCTTTTTAGACTCTGATAAGGTCATTTCAACTTGCTTTGCAAACAAATGCATTTTATGCTTACAATACCCCAGCAAACATTCCATGAAATACCAGAAGTCTATTATTTTTCAGTGAGTTTCTGAACTTGAAGTAAATATGGGTAAAATGATGTCCATATCCCTAAATAACCGATATTTACCTCATTATCAAAGGAGGACAGAGTAAGAGTACGACTATCACGCATCTTGCATTAAAACTTTACCTTTACTCATCATCATCATCATCATCTTTCGGCTGTTCCCGTTACGGGTTGCCACAGAGGATCATCTGTTTCCATTTCTTCCTATTCTCTGCATTTTGCTCTGTCACACCAACCACCTGCATGTCCTCTCTCACCACATCCATAAACCTTATCTTAGGCCTTCCTCTTTTCCTGTAACCCGGTAGCTTCATCCTTAGCATTTTTTTCCCAATATACTCATCAGCACATGTCCAAACTAACGTAATCGTGCTTCACTGGCTTTGTCTCCAAACCTTTCAACCTGGGCTGACCCTCTAATATATTTATTCCTAATCCTGCCCACCCTTGTCACACCCAGTGCAACTTTAGCTTTACTATCAAGTTTTATTTGCTATTAATGGCAAGGAAGTGCTGACAGAATGCAGAAATATAATTAGGAGTTGGAACTCTACTTCATTACCATTCCTGGCTTGTGTATCAGCAGTAAAATTAATAATGCTCCAAAATTTTTCCTGACGTGGCACTTATCCATTTCAGGGTGGCACAAGATATCTTTAATTCCACAAACGTTGTGGCTAGATTATGCATGGGACAAACAAAACCTTTTTAGTGCCAAGAAAGAAACTAATGGCACATATTGATCAGGGTGGACTGTAGTTCCTGAGGCTGGTGAGGTACTCCAGGTCCGCAACAGGAGCATAATATTTCCATGTAATAGTACCCCTCCATCTCTTATAGGTGCTTCCAAAAACAAGTTAAAGCGAGGTTGGCTGAGATGAGATAAATGGGTGAAAAAAAAAAGGTTATTAAGTAACTGACCTGGACCTTCCAACTTAAACTATATCTCTCCTTCTAGGACAAAATATGGTGCAATACATGACATACCACGCACGTTGGGTTGATCAGAGGATATTGTCCTGGAAAGATATTATCATATTAGAGATGGTGCTTTTGTTAAAAACCACGTGGATTATGGTTCGATGATATGGTATATCACTCCAGGACTGACTGGAAAAGGCCTACTACAGTGAACTCATCTAAGGTCCTTGGGCTTGAAAATACATTCTAAATGTGTAACACAAACTCTGTTGCACTTGCAGAATACAAAAGAACTAATACGGAGCAGTTAAACTGGTGGAACTTACTTTAACTATGCAGTGCCAGTCGAAATATCACCTTTCCAGAAGAACTTCCTGTGGTTATTACTTGTGCCTAAAGGATGATAGAGGAATTCCCCAAGGTGTTTTACTGAAAATGTTCAGGTTAGTCCCTCAAATTAACCCACAAGCCAAATAGCAGTGTCAGTGGCAAAACAGGTAGCACACTTGCCTTTATCGTAGAAGAGTGTGGCTTCTATTCCAACATCAGGTAGGTGGATTGCTGACAAAGCAGTGCATCTTAAGGAAGGGGTTGCACTCCTGAATGTGCCACCTTTTGGATGAGCCATTAAACAGAGTCTTCATCTGCTTAAGTTAGTGGAACAGGAGATGGACATAAGAGATCCCACTGCACCTATTGAAAAAGTTAAGGGAAGCTCCCCGATGCCCAGGCCAAATTTCCCATAGTAGTGTTAATACCACCTCGGTTTTCCCCTGAGGAAAGGCTGCTAGCCTAGTGGACTTAACCTGGTCAACAAGAAGAAAAATAAATTTTTTTGACTGCTGTAGATAAAATAATGGGGTTATATGTGTAGCATTCATTTAGCACACAATGAATGGGAATATGCGATAAGAATGTGGCAATAGTTGAATCACATATCAGTTTTAGTTCTTTCCAGTTTAAAAAAAAATCCCATTTTTGGCAGTACTCATTTAGTCAACTTCTTATGCAACAATTAGGAGGCGAAAAAGTACAGTTTTGTACCTACCATAAATGTAGATGTTCGAGGATCCACATTGCTGCAGTCCTTACTATTGGGTAGTCCGCTGTCCAGTCGGCCCGAATACCAGAGTATATGGCTGACGTCGGTCAGGGCGCATTAGACTGACGTCAGTACGTCAGGGTACTAATGCGCATGACCGACGTCATATCCTCAGTCTTTTCTTGCCCCAGATGTCAGAAGACCCTAAAAGACAAGGCCCAAAATACCTGCACCAAAAATATGTACAATATATACAAAAATATATACAAAAATATCAGCATATAACCTCACCTACACAACCACCCCTAAACACAGAGGGAAGGAGGGAGGGTAAATTGGACTGCAGCAATGTGGATCCTCGAACATCTACATTTATGGTAGGTACAAAACTGTACTTTCCACATTGCTGCAGTCCTTACTATTGGGTAGAATCCCAAAGCAGAGGTAAGGGAGGCTGGCAAATCATAAAGAAGCAGGGCTGACAACATGCCTTGCAAAACAGCTGTGGCAAAACCAGCCCTAGACTTAGAGTAGATAGGAAGGTGATAATGCTTAGAGAAAGTATGCACTGAACTCCAAGTAGCTGCCTCCAAAATATCCTTAGTTGCCACCCCTCAGAAATGCTGTTGAAGTGGCAGTAGCCCTAGTGGAATGAGGCCTAATCCCAGCTGGAATCTCCTTGCCATGATGGGAATAACAAAATGCAATGCAAAACCCAATCCACCTAGAAATAGTTTGTTTTGACACAGGCTTGCCCTGAACTCAAAGCAAAAGAAACAAACAACTGCTGAGACTGCCTAAAATCCTTAGTCCTGCTTAAATAATAACGCAATTGCCTGTGTACATCTAAAGAGTGCAAAATCTTTTCCCCTTTATTTTGGGGGTCTGCATAAAAGTAGGCAAATGAATAGTTTGGTTTAAAGCCACACTAGAAACCACCTTAGGCATAAAGGAAGGATTAGTGCGTAATGATACCCTATCCTTATGGAAAATCAAAAGGGCTCTACTGCCATAAGGGCCTGCAACTCAGACACCCTTCTTGCAGAAGTAATAGCCAACAGAAAAGCAGTCTTCCATGACAAGTATTTCAATTCAGCAGTAGCCGCAGGCTCAAAAGGTTGTAGAGTAAGTTTTTCCAACACAAAATTGAGATCCCAAGCAGGAGTAGGAGCTCATTGGGGGTCTTATATTCTTTGCCCTCTAAGAAACTGCTTGAACAAAGGATGCGAAAACAATGGTGGGTCACAATCATAGTGAGCTGAAATTGCTGCAGCATGAATCTTAATGGAAGAGAAGGACAAACCTTTGTCCAATAACTCAGTAAGATATTGAAGAGCCACACTCAAATTAGGCTCAGAAATCTCCAAATTCTTTGCCGTACTCCAAAATAAAAATCTCTTCCATTTTTCTGCGTACACTTTCCTTGTACTAGGTCTTCTAGCTTCCATAATCACATTTAAAACTTGTTGAGGAAGTTGAGACCTGCTGTGTTTCAACACAGAATATGCCAGGCTGTTAGATGAAGAGAGTGAAGCTTGACATTGAGCAGATGACCGTCCTTCTGAGATAACAGATGAGGAATCAAAGGTAAAGGCCATGGAGGCTTCCTTACCAGACTCCTTAGTAGTGGGTACCAGTGTTGCCGAGGCCAATCTGGAGCTATCAAAATCATCCTTGGCTTGTCTTGTCTGACTTTTAATAGCACCTTTGGGAGAAGAGGCAGAGGTGGAAAGGCATACACATGAAGGTTTTTCCAACTGAAAGACAGAGCATCCACTTTCCAAGCTGTGTGATGAAACCCCTTTGTGCAAAACTTTGGCAGCTGGTGGTTTAGTGGAGAAGCGAACAGATCTATGTCTGGAGTTCCCAAGACACTGTCAATTTCTGAAATACATGAAGATCCAGTTTCCACTCGTGGGGATCCATGATTTGTCTGCTTAACACATCTGCTAAGGAGTTCTGTGCTCCCGGCAGAAACCTTGCCTGAAGAGTTAGTTGCAAGCTTAGCGCAGTCTCCCATAAAATCATCGCTTGCCTGCATAGAGGATAAGAATGTGTTCCCCCTTGCTTGTTGATGTACCACATGACAGTTGTGTTGTCTGTTAGAATCAACACCTGCCCTGGAAGAAGTAACTCCTTGAAAGCCATTAATGCAAACTGGACTGCTAACATCTCCTTCATGTTGATATGTAGATGCTGTAGTCTGGCAGGCCACTTGTCTTGTATCCACTTTCCATTTAGATGAGCTCCCCAAGCAATGTCCGAGGCATCTGTCGTTAAAATCTGACTCGCCTCTGGCGGGTCACAGAGAGTCCCTTGTTTAGGTGACATTCCTGAGCCCACCACAAAATTCTTTTGAAGGCAAGGTATTATTTGAATGACAGTGTCCAAATCCTGGCAGTGCTGTGTCCATACATTTTGAGATACCATTGTAGCTTCCTCATATGCAGTTTGGCATTGGGAAGCACCAGAATACAAGATGCCATGAACCCTAATGCTTGAAGGACTGTCCTTGCAGTCAGCACGGACTGATGAGATAGTTGATGGAAGTAAAGTGATAGACTCTTTTGTTTGTCCGGGGTTAAAAAAGGCCATCTGGGCTGCTGTATTCAGTCTCACACCCAGAAAGCACATGTCTTGAGAGGGTACTAGACTGGAGTTTATTTCGTTCACAGAATACCCTAGGCATCTTAGCACTGCTATAACATATTCCAGATGCTGTAGAAGGTCTTCCTTTTCTTGAGCCAGAATCAGGCAGTCGTCCAAGTAAGGATAGATTTGAATTCCTTTTAGCCTGAAGTAAGCTATCACTGGAGCCAGAACCTTTGTGAATACTCTGGGCAGTAGATAAGCCAAAGGGCAATGCAGAGAACTGATAATGAGAATTTCCAGCTCGAAACGCAGATACTTACTGCAACTTAGTCTGATAGGCACATGAAGGTAAGCTTCCTTGAGATCTAAAGTTACCATCCAGTGATCTTTGCCCAGCAGAGGTAAAAGCTGTTGTAACGTCAACATCTTGAACTTGGGAATGTCCAGATAAGTGTTGAGGATAGATAAATCCAAAATTGGTCTCCACGTGTTCCCCTTCTTTGGTACTAGGAACAGGCGAGAATAAAATCCTAGGCCCCTTTCTGATACAGGGACTGGCTGAATGGCCCCTATTTGGAGTAACAGAGAAATTTGCTTGTGAGCCTCTTTCCTTTGTGGAGGAGGAGCGTCTGGCATGCCTTTGAAAGGGGCAATGTATGGAAATAAAACCTGTAACCGTGGTGAATGATATCCAACACCCATCTGTCTTGAGTAATTAAATCCCAATTTTCTTTGAAAAGAGACAGTCTTCCTCCCAAAGGAGCTGCCAGACGAGAATCTACTGGCAGCTGAAAAGGCAGGTCATTGGGTCTGTTTAAGGACTGACCCCTGCCCTCACCAGAAGTCTGAGCAGGTGAACTCCTGTTCTAGGCCTAAAAGAACCTTGAGCTCTGCCCCTACCACGTCTAGACCTACCCCTAGACTGGGAATCATAAGCAGGATATGTCCATCCCTTAGTAGGCCAATTTCTACTAAACTTGGTGGCTGCACCTGCAAAAATCTTTAACAGTTTGCATAGACTTAGCTTTGTCCTCCATTTTCTTTAAAACTGCTTCCACAGGCGAACCAAACAACACATCAGACTGTAAAGGAGCATCCAAAATCCTTGTCTTAACATGTTCAGCTAAATTCTGATCCCTCAACCAGGCATGCCTGCGAAGAACAGAACTAGTGGCAGCCACCCTCGAGGAGGCCTGTACAGCATCAAAACCACATTGCAAAGAATGCTTACCCACTTGTTCAGACACATGAACTAAATCCAGCAACTCTTTACACTCAATACCTTCCGCCAAAGCATCCACCTTAGATTTCAGTTGTGAAAGGAGATAATTTTGATATTTAAGCATGTGAAACTGACAATTCAACGCCCTCATGGCTAAAGTGGAAGAAGTATACACTTTCTTTCCCCATCTATCCAAAGCCCTTGCCTCTTTATCAGTGGGAACAGGGTTTTTAACCACAGAGGCCTTAACACCTTTAGGTCCCTGAGAAACAGTTTCCGGGTCTGCCCTAGGACTCTTAAAAAGATACTTATGAGCTTCAGGCACCCTATAGTACCTATCAGGTTTAACAGGAGCAGGCGGCAAAGAATCAGGGTTCAGGGAAGCCTCTGCAAAAACATCTTCCACCACATTCAACACAGGAGGTATAGCTAAGGGCCTATGCTGGGGCAAAAACAAGAATTCCCTAAGCCTTTTCCTGGAATCAGAGTAATCCTGGCCTTCCCATTTAAAGTGCTCCCTCATGGAATGCAGAGTCTCTGAAAATGAAAAATCCTCAGGAGGAGAAGCTGTAGGAGTGGAATCATCCACATCAGAATCAGAATAAGGAGGATACTCCTGCAAATCTTCCGCAGAAGACTCAGAAGCCTCTGAACACTGTTCAAAACTATCAAATTCAGGTTCCACCCTAGGCCTCTTATCAGGAGGGGGCATAGAACCTCTAATCATAGTAATCAAATCTTCTGCCATTTTAAGCATATGTTTCTTAGGCACAGAACCTGAAATGCTAGGAGAAGCCCCCACTGAAGCTGAACTTGGCCTACCTCTCAAAGAAGTTTTGGCAACAGAAGGAGAGGCTCTAACTACCTTGGGAAGAGAGGGAAGAACAGTGACCTGAGAAGCCCCCTCAGCCTGGCCTACCTCCTGAGAAGGCACATCCTGTAACAGTAAAGTCTCTGCCTGAGACTCCAAAGAAACTCCTGGCAAAACCTCTGGCTCCACTGAGCCTTCTAAAGAACCGACGTCCGGGACTGCCGGTTCATCAACCCTAGGCTTCACTGTTTTGTCCTTGCGCTTCTTGGGGCGCCGGAACATCCGACGGCATTTTATAATTGCAACGCTTCCCAAACACTAACCTGGCACAGTCTAATCGTCTCTTAATAGTGCGTTTGTTAAACCTAGCACAAGAGCGGCATCCAACAACGTCGTGCTCAGGCCCTAAACAAGGTATACACAAGGTATGGTAATCCCTATGAGGTATCTGTTTCCCACAAGAAATACAGTTATTCACTTTTTCTGACATCCGGTTAAATACTGAGGCAAGAAAAAACCAAAATGTTCCCCAATGGGGTACTTAGCCAACTCTGATTCGGTCTGAAACTCCGGTTTGAAATATTTCAGAACGCCAACCTGCACTCGCAAAACTGCTTCTGCATCGGACCATGCGGCAAAAAAGACTGAGGATATGACGTCGGTCATGCGCATTAGTACCCTGACGTACTGACGTCAGTCTAATGCGCCCTGACCGACGTCAGCCATATACTCTGGTATTCGGGCCGACTGGACAGCGGACTACCCAATAGTAAGGACTGCAGCAATGTGGAACGAAGAACATCTGCTACAAATATAAACACCAGCACAATGACTCCTGGCATATGTTTTAGTTATGCCTAAGTAGTAGCGAACTGTGGAAAACAGCCATTTCTACTGCAGCTGGCACTTGGTGTTCATACCCCACAAAGCTGTGGTTTATTAACCCTGATTTTAATTTGAATTGTTATTATACAAACTAGCTTAGACAACTATTCTTAACAGTGTCAATGCTTATCTTCAAATTTTGAAAACTAATCCCCACAGACATCACTGGAAAATAACTAATATGTATCTAACCTTAAAACAACACTGGGGTCCCATGTACTGATGAAGAACACACACTCTGGAGTATTTTTTTTATAATTTTGGGATAATGGGTTATAACCAATGTTATATAATCCCACTACTGTTGCTGTGGTTGTATAAGCATCTTACATGACACCCTTGTACAAATGCTTATCCTTGTTATTATTCTGCATACTAAGTACTAACATTATACTGATCTATTCTGTACAGGTTCTAAGCTGTTCTGTTAGAGTTTATACTTGCTCACTTTTTTCTTTTTCTTCTTTTTGAATGCAAGCAATAACAATGTATTTAAAAAATCCACCACTTTGTTTCATAACTGTAGCATTTATTGATTAGGTGCCACAACTGTTCTACATCATGGCTCACCTGTCTAACTCAATATATTCTATCCATGTGATTAAGTAGGCCTGCCCAAGATTAGTCTGTGGTGGGATTCTAAGAAATACTTTGGGTTCCTCCTCTCTTTACCTTTCGGCAGTCACACCAATCTTAAATTATCCTTTCTTATCCGGTTCCCCAAATCTTCTCCTAACATGAAGCTGCTGGACAATCTCTCCCATGAATTTCATCCCCCCCCCCTGTTTGATTCACAGCTGCTATCTAGTTTTCCACTTTTCCCTGCCTCTCCCCTTGGACAGTTGAGATCTTCTGTAACTGTCTCACACAGAGCTGAGCTCCTCTGAAATGTGACATTGCACGGTGAGGAGTCTTTAAAGCTACTTTTTTAAAACTCTGCACGTCATGGCTGGTTTAGAATCTCCTTAACTGCCTTGTATGCTTAGACATGCTGTTTTAGAACTAAAATTATTTATTTTATTCTACGGCACTAAATAAAAGTGCGAACATTTTTAAGGGGTCAGCAAAGCCCCTAATCCACAGATACACCAACACACATCGCATGAGGGACAAAGGCCAAAAATAGCTACAGACTGTAAATACTGCATTTATAGACTTAGAAAGTTGCTAGAATAACAGGTTATGGATTAGCTTGCATTTTCTGAAGGATATGAAGTCTGAATCTCATATGCCTTCTATTTAGTTATTTGACAGAAAACCATATTTTTTGTGATGTACAGACCAAAAATATAAGGAAAAAATCTGAAAATCTAGACAGTTGAGACATATGGCACACATACATACATGTAAGGCTGAATTTAACATTTTTGTGTGTTCAGATCATTACAGCTTCTTCTAAGTTGTTATGAATGTTCACTACTTGCATGGCTATTAATGAAATAAAATATAGTACCCAGAGTGGTACACTTTCCTTTCTGGCAAAGGACTCTATATTATTTCCTTTGGGAGTTAACAATTATTTAACTTCAGGACTATCTTTTCTTCAGCATGCCTATTTCCAGTCATTTCAGCTCACCTTAATTTCTGCATGAACTGCTGTGGGATAAGCAATGGAAAGTATTTTCACTTCTGAGCTTGGCATAGACTCGGTACAAATGGGGCAACTCCTGTGTGTGACACTAGTGACCTGGATGCCAAATGGGGAGTAAAGGGTATGAGTGGCTGATACTTACTCTTCATTTCTTGCAAGGTGCACATACGGTTGCATTAGAAGCCAGACAGAGGGGTGGAATACAAGGGTAAGGCACTGAAAAAAGTCCTACCTCACAGATAATGTGAAGTGCCCTGTCTCCAATATAATGATACCAGTGTGTCCCTTAAGTCAACAGTTGGTAGTACTAACCCTTATCTGGAAAAGAAGAAAAAAAAAAGACAACCGAACTTAGCCTCTTGAAACTTAACTGGTGATCACCTGCACCAGAAGCAGCGCTCACAGCTTAACAACATAAAGTAGATGCAAAAGCCACAACAGGGATGTCATACTGCCTCCCAACCATAATTAGGTTCTGAAGTTAAAGGAAGCTACTACCATAACATACCTCAGACTTTGCCATTGCTGTGAGGAAAACAGAAGTTAAAAGGATCAAAAAGGCAAGTGTACTAAGTATAAGTTACTACAAACTGAAGAAAAACGTTCTTCAAAAAAGAGAAAAAAATCAAATGAATTTGTATTTCAGAACCGGCTGTAGATTCACCTTACACATCTTAACAAAACTATAACAAAGTTGCCAGCATTTTTTTTTTTTGCTATTCTCAAAAAAGATCACCTTTTAAGATGATCATAGACATCATCATCATCTCCTTTTTCCCACGGTCTGCATGAGGTCGGGGTGTTGTCAGCTGTCGCCATCTCTCTCTTTTCAATGTTACTCTCATTCCTTCTTTGACATTCATGCCAAAGTGTCGCAGGTTTTCTCTCAAACAATCCATCCACCTCTTGACTGGATGCCCTTGTTTCTTCTTGCCTTCTTCCTGTCTGTCCAAAATCATCTTCACCGGACTGCCTTCTTTTCTGCACGTGTCCAAACCACTGTAATCTCTTCTCTGACCTTTTCTACAATTAGAGCTACTTTAGTTTCTGCTCATGTCCTCATTTCTTTGTCTCTCTCATACTGTGTACCCTACCACCCATCTCAGGCACTTCATCTCCATCACCTCTAGCTTCCTTAACTGCTCTGCCTTTATTGCCCAGGTTTCCTTACCACACTGTAGTACCCATTGCACCACTGTTTTGTACACCTTACTTTAAAGCTTCTTTGGCATTCTTCTGTCATAAACTACACCTGACACTCGGAGCTAGTTGGCTACAACCTCTCTAATTTTAGCTCTGACGTCCTCAGACTTCCCTTCTCCACAACCACCCCCCAGACACTGTTAACATGTTCTACTATTTCCCCTTCTATCTCAATTCTCAGCTTCTTCTGAATTCTACCAAATGCCCATTACAGCAGTTTTATCTGTGCTCAGTTTCTGCCCATGTGCCTTCCATTTTGCATTTCATTCCCCTATATTTTGCTGAAGATCTTGATCAAAGTCTGCAAGTAATGCCACAGTCTGCATACAGCAACTTTGCTGAGCTGTCCCCACAAACCTGTTTATTAATGTAGTCCATCACCAGTGGAACAGCAGTGGGCTCAGGGCTGAACCCTGATGCACACCTACACCCAATGGGAACTCCTTTGTGAGACCAAACACTGTTCTTACTTTAGTCAGGAGGACAAACATATGCACCTCCAATTTTTATTATTTGACTCTGAGCATACTTACAATGACAATACAAAACTTTGGATAATAAAAGAAACATGAAATGCACTTGGCATACAAATGAAGAGCAAATACCATCAACTATGTATAACTTATTGACATGAACAAAGCTGCTAGCTCACATAATTAACACAGTGAAAATAAAATAATAGAACAGACAGCTACATATGGCTAATATATAAATCTGATAACAATTATGCAACTATTTCCACTAAGACAACAGACTGGCATAGAAATTCTAATAACATTTCTCAACTCTATCAGGAGTCAATGTTCAAACTAATCCTCATGCAATTCAGTTGAAAAATGATTCTCTGGATGAAAATGAAGCAGAAATAAAAACTGAATATTAAAAAGACAAAATGCCCAATAAACTTCTGCAGCTGAAAATTAATATCACTATGTCAAGTGAACAAAACCTACTTATTAATGTTGAAACAAATTGTCACCTTTCACCAGCTGTTGTTCATTATTACTGTTATTAGCTAGTACAAAGTTACTGCAGTTTTTCTTCCTTCCACTTCAATAATTTGTTTTAGAGCTGTTTACCTAAGGAAGCATTTCAGTTGCGGCAAATAATAATGATAATGACAAAATATTTTACTTCCTGGAATCATAAAACAGTCCCTTTTATTCCACTGACAGAGATCATACTCTGACTGAAACCACAAGGAAAGTATTCAGGCATGACATGCATTTAACGAAATGGAGATAACTTTTGCCTTGCAGAACACAAAACTAATTTAAATTTTTGAGACAATAGCCATGAGTCAGTCAGCTGATATGTGTGTGTGTGTGTGTGTGTGTGTGTGTGTGTGTGTGTATATATATATATATATATATATATATATATATATATATATATATGTGTGTGTGTATATATATATATATATATATATATATATATATATATATATATATATATATATATATATATATATATATATATATATATATATATATATATATATATATATAGGGTTCCTGTGATGAAAATAACACGACGAAAAAGCGGGATTATTAAACTTTACTATTTTTTTGTGTCTCGCTTAGCGGTTCCTATCACGTAGTTGAACTTTTACAAGTTCAAACCTCATATGGTCCTGACCATAAGTTCGAATTTGTAAAAGTCTGAGTGTTTGAATGGAAATCTCCATAAGCTGAGGTTTCCTTTTGTTCAATGGGGGGCGATCTCAGAGTTGGTATATTTAAGTAGCGGGGGTGCAGGGGGGCTTGCCCCCCTGCTTAAAACAGATTATTTTGTTTTCTATTTTTTTTTTTTTTTTTATCCCTTGTCGAAGTTTTGTAACTTATAGATTCATCGAACATAATGTTTCAAACACTACGTGTTCGAAGTTGTAAGACTTTGATGACTATGTGATACAGACCCCATATATATCTATATATATCTATATATATATATATATATATATATATATATATATATATCTATATATATATATATATATATATATATATATATATATAAGGTTCATGTGTGCATACTAGGTTAACAACCACTAGGGCCCTTATAAGCCTAGCTGCGCAAACCAAATGTAACCCACAAACTGGATATATACAGAGGGTGATTTTCTGACTGCCTCTGTCCATTAGAGACATAGGTATCAGACCAGGGGTGAATTTCCAGCTACCCATCAATTGGACCAAGTTGTGCTTCAATAGGGTTAGGGAGGAACTATTCTTCACATGGATGGGGAGGCTGTTCAAAAGAATGAGAATTCCCTGAGAAATGTATCTGCCTCACAAACATGTCCTAGTTATGAGGCGAGAAACATTTACATCTTTTGGTCTAATAGTTCTGATACTGTTTTGTTTTGTGGATGTGCAAAAGGTTCATCAAAACAGGGTCCATGGATGCCCTGTACAACAGACAAAGATCACCTTTCAGACGTTTGTAAGATACCAAATAGAGAGACAGGGTCTTGAGGTAATCAGCACAGGGCACTGTTTTTGCTCCCTGTATTCTTTTTGTAAAGAACTTTTGTGGATACTCCAGTTGCTGCATGTGCCTGGTCAAGTACATACTGAAGGAGGAATTATATTCTGTGATGGGTCTGATAAGGGCCAAGTATAGTAGTACAGTAACTTCTCTGGACCTAGCTGCCATGCCATTATTTATAAGTTAAGCAACACAAAGATTTTCTTACTACTTTGGACACATGTTGGTCGAAGGCTAGACTACTACACAAATAAGTTCCCAGAACCTTGACTAGTGAATCAACTTTTAGGGGTGTTTTATTGATGATGTAGTTGTCCAGGGTGGCAGACTTCCTAAATGGTACTATAATGCATTTCTTGGTATTGACTTTTAAGCCATGGTTTTGGTACCAACTGTTTTTCTGTGTTATATACTCCAGAAGGGTGCCCTCATCTTGGGGGAATTCAATGACTGCTCCCAGTATGCAATCATCTGTAAGCTTATCATCCAGAAGGCCTTTGACATTGACATCTACTTCTCCGTGGTCAAAGCCAAAGAGGAACAGGTCCAACACAGCCCTGAGGGACTACATTTGTGACCAGCCTCTTTGTAGAGTTGGCCTCACCAGTCTTAACCTCTTGGGTTCTATCCATGAGCCAGCTAGCTATCCAGCATGTCATAAAGGGGTTTATGCATAATTCCATACATTTCTTGACAATGGCCAAGTGGGGTATTATATCAAATGCTTTAGCCAGATCTAGGTAGACAGTATGCACTGCCTTCCCCTTATCTACTGTCTTAGTGATCTTTTCAAAGAAATCCACCAGGTTCACTAAGCATTACCTTCCTTTCAGAAAGCCACACTGGGATGGATCCCATGTCTAGAAGTTTGCTATGTTCTTGATGATAATTTCCATGGCTTTGCAAACAAGACTAGTCAGAGTAATGGGGCTGTAGTTTCCAGTATATGGTGAAGGTCCTCCCTTATGAAGGGGAGTGACCATCACCAGTCCTCCATCTTTGTGGCATAAACCATGTTTTAAGAGTATAATTAAACAGTGACTCTGGAGGTCCTGATAAGTTGTACTTTAGACTGTTTAGAAGGCATCCCAGGATGTTATCTGGGCACATTGGGGATGCTTGCTAGGCTTTTAGCTAGCACAGCCAGTACACGCTGCCTAGTTATAGCTGGATGAGTTATGTTTGAGGGTATTTTTTTGGGCGATGGTTGGGGGTGAGAGGGTGGGTTTGGAACAAAATTTGTCCTTTAACAATTTCACTATATTACCAGGCTCTGTGAATGTGGTACTTAAACACCAGTGCAGCACATTGCTGTGTGTTGCCTTTGCGGTATATGACATAGGTGAAGAGGTCCTTATGGCTATCTTTTACTTAGGCTACTGTAACTTTAAAGTTGTCTGTTTGACCAAATTAGCCTTCTTATTTATCTATTTAGTTTGAAGGGAGAGATTTTATCTTTATGGAAATTACCCTTCCTGATTTTTGCCATTTTTTTTTCTTTTTCTTGTGTATCCTGTTTAATTTGGGATGTCAACAGGGTGGTTTGCTTCTGGAGTTAGTTCTATGCTTACTTTTAAGCAGGTACAGCAGCCTCTATGGAGCCATTAACATGCTTGTACAGAGTTTCTGAAACCAATTCAACATAGGCTGCAGTGCTCTTGGGGTTTGAAAATGCACTGAATTTTGACAAGGTGTCACTCAATCTCATAACCTACGAGCTCAGAGACATTTGGCAACCACACTACTTGAGAAGAAGTGCAGTGTTGGTTTCTGTTAAACTCTACAAAAGCTAAGATTTACATTACCATATCCACTGTTTTTTTCGCACTTGTTTTTCACATTGTTTTTGCCACAGCTGCATTGAGTATCTACACTCTTAGGCCTTTTTTACAGTTCATAGGTTCATACTAGGCTGTCTGCCCTAGGGCATTTATAAGCCTAGCCAGAGTGTGTTTGGCTTTCGCCACCCATTTTAAATTAATTTTGCTATGCCCTTTTTCGAGGTTAGTATACTGTGCCTCTGTCTAACAGTGACACAGAAGTGATACCCGGGGTAAACCTACGATCTCCCATCCACTCATCAAGATTCCTCTTGAAGAGAGTCAATGAGGGACTCTGCCTAACCTGGACTGGGATTTTATTCCAGAGTGAAGGGAGCCTCTGGGTTATGAATCTGTCCCTCCAGCATGTCCTATTTATTTCAGTGCTGAGGTTCAAGTCTCTCGAGTCGTGGCTTCGATGGGATTTGGATTTTCTGAGGTGCAGCATGTCCATTAATTCGGGTTGGACATGGCTTTATCGTCAGGCACAGATCACCTCTGAGCAGGCGGTATGCCACTGAGTAGAGCTGGAGTTTCTTTAACCGGGCAGCATATGGCATCTGTTTGAGCCCGTTGATCCTCTTCGTGAGGTACTTTTGGGGTCTTTCCAGTTGCTGCAGGTGTCTGGTAAGGTACATCCCAAAAGGGGCATTGTACTCAATTATGGGCCTGATGAGGGATGAGTAAAGAGGCATGATGACCTCCCCTGATCTAGATGTGAATCCCTTCATGATTAGGTGGGCTATATAAAATGTTTTTCTAACCACTTTGGCCATGTGGTTGTCAAATGAGAGATTGCCATCAACTTGGGTCCCCAGGTCCCTAATTACTTCTTCTGTACTTAATGGATTACCACCTATGTGGTAATTTGTGGGCACTTTGTTTTTGCCAAAGGGGATGACTATACACTTTTTGGCGTTTAGCTTGAGGCCATGGCTCTGGCACCAGTTGTCTGTTTCTATGAGGCCCTTTTGGAGGATCAATTATGGCGCCCAGTTTGCAGTCATCTGTGAACTTGGTCAGCCACAGTTCTTCCGTGTTGGCCTGTACCTCTGAGAAATATATACCGAACAAGAGAGGTCCCAGGACTGAGTCTTGTGGGACGCCACTTGTAACTTGTTTGGAGTCTGACATAGCTTCAGCAATTCTAACCATGTGGGTTCTGTCCTTGAGCCAGTTTGCAACCCATCTAGTGACATAGGGGTTTATATTTAAGCTGGTGAGCTTATCTATAATGCCCGAGTGGGGTATTGTATCAAAGGCTTTTGCGAGGTCCAGGTAGGTTGTGTGGACCACCTTCCCCTCGTCAATGGCCTTGGTGACTGTTTCAAAGAAATCGACCAGGTTTAAGAGGCAGGATCTGCCCTCAACAAAGCCGAACTGGGTAGGATCCAGTGTCTGTAGGTCCCCAATATCTTTATTTATGAGGTCCATGATGATCCTTTCCATAGCTTTGCAGACCAAGCTAGTCAGGCTTATGGGGCGATAGTTTCCAGGATCCGTTGAGGCACTACCTTTGTGGAGAGGGACCACTGTTGCTGTACGCCACTCTTTGGGTACATATCCTATAGTAAAGGCTGAGATTGAACAGTAGTTTTATGTTTGGGTTTAGCTCTTCTTGGTGTTCATGTAGGAAGCAGCCCGGGACACCGTCTGGTCTGTTACTCTCCATGCAGCAGTGCCTGGCAGTGATTTATATAATCTCCGATATCTCACACCGTTAATCTACCCCTGTAATCTGTGTATACACCTAGCTTTCACAGTGTAAGTTTCCTTTAAAATAGCCTTACTGCCTACTAGAAATTTTGTTTAAACTACTAGAGCATCTAGTTTGCGCATAGAATTTGATGAACAATGCTAAGCTATGTCTTACTGACCTGTTAAATATTTAAAATTTCCCTCACTCCCCTGTAGTAGATCAGTAGCCATTGGATATGCACTTCCCAACTCTCTGCAGCCAGTCTGGTTGAGATGGGTATTCTGAGGCATTGTAGCAATTGCCTCATGTATGCTGACAACCCACTTATTCTTAATAAAACAAATAAAGTATGTGAGAGGTGTAAATACACTTTAAGGCTGGGGCAAAACTCTCTCATACAACCAAAACTAATCCTATAGTGGTTGCCAGTGACACTTGCACCACACATGCTGCACAGGATAAAAACCTACACATAAAACTACTTATGCTGAGACAATTGCAGGTAACCTTCTTGTGCACAGCACAATCAAAAATTGGTTCTCAACCATCATGTAAACACTCCGTTAAAACACCACCCATAGCTACACACACAGTAATACCATATCCACTGCCTCTACTGCCAAACCCTTAAGAAAAAATAGAGCACAGCCAAAATTCCTGGTCATTGATGATTCTATAGTGAGGCACACCAATGTCCCCATTAAAAGACTAAGAAGAGAGTCACGGTTAGCTGCCTTTACCAGGCTAGGATCCATCAAGTCACACAGGCACTCAGGTCATTGAACCACAAGTACCAGTATGACTGTCCTAGTCCATGTGGGCGCTAATGAACTGAGCCATACCTCCCTTGACTATATAAAGTGAAACGTGATTGAGCTCACTGATTGTGTGTCTCAGTCAAGTATGAGCCTAGTGCTCATCAGCATAGTACCTTCTCCAAGGATGATGCCACTTTACCAACAGAAAATGCTTGATTTTAACAACTGGCTTAGCTTCTGGTGTCAAGCCAAGTGGGTACAATATCTGATGGCCTGGGAGGACATAGTTGCCAAACCACGCTGCTTTGCCAGGGATGGTCTGCATTTATTCCCTCTAAGCTTTTGGATATTCGCATAGACCTTTTCCACCCCCATAGTGCCCTTTTTTAGGCAATGCCAAACTGATAAATCTCCCAACTTAACTGAACCTAAGAAAGGAATATCTGAAGGTGGTACTGCTGTGTGGAAGTCTTAACAAGAAACTCCACTCTGTGCAAGCCTTCCTCTCCCTGAAGTGTAAAGAAATCTGTGTAGTAACACAGATATGGCTTAATATTATGGACAGTACCCCTGCAATGCAAGATCATAATGCCTTTCACACCTTTAAACCAGCTACTGCACAAGAGGGAGTCTCATTCTATATTAAAACGGCCTCACATCCCTGCTAGTTAAAAAGTGTATGGCCCACTGGAACTCATAAATGTGCAACTCAGCATAAACAGGGTCTCATATCATATCCTTGTAACGTATACGTCCTACTCCGTGTCCCAGGAAACCCATATAATCTATTTCAAAGTACTAGAGTCCCTCAACATTCAATCCCATATGATATTCACAGGTGATCTCAACTACCCCTCTACAGATTGGGAATCCTACAACACTTCTAATACCAGAGTCCAGTGATTCCTAAACTTCATCAATACCAATATCCTGGAACAGTTGGTCCATTCTCCTACAAGGGATACAAACATAATTGACCTTGTACTCATGAACATGGGGGAGTGATGTTTCTCACTCAACGTAATGCCTTACCTTGTCAGATCTGACCATAAGGCAGTATTGCTTTAAATAAAAATTAAACCTGGGGACCCAGTGAAACAAACAATCTTTAGGAACTATTCCAAGGCTAACCTCTCTCTACTAAGCAACAATTTGGCTAAATTCCAATCACCTCCAAACATAGTAAATCCCATAGCCATATTGATAGTTGTATAAAGTGAAAATGTTCTCACAAGTATTAATAAGAAACTCAAAAGTCCAGCCACTCTGGTGGAATCACAATATCATTTGGTAATGTAGCAAAAAAAAATCTTGGCCACGCATAGGAGGAACAAAGCCCTAGAGACTTAAAAGCCAAGTGACTAATCTAAACAGGCAGCTAAGATGGTTAACTAATACTTCAAAGGCTAAAATCTGACTAAAAATAACTTCTCACATAAAAGACAACCACAAAGCTTTCTACAGCTATATCTGTAACTTTGGGGATATGTACAATGATGCACAGGACTTACTGTAAATGGCATCACCTACACTGAACTGGAGGCTACTGCCCACCTTTTTGGCTTACAGGTTCAACTCAAATTTTCCCCCCACTCCCCCACTGACAGTCCAAAGCAAATGCTGCATACCACAATCCTCCAAACCACTACTAAGGAACAGGTCATCAATGCACTTTCCAAGACCAAAAATACTGCATCAAAGAGCCCTGATAAAATTCTGGGATGCGTACTAAATAGCATGAAACAGAAACTCTTTGGTCCATTTAAATCACTTTTCAACTGGAGCATACAGTCTGGTTTTGTGCAGAAGGAATGGAAGATGGCTAGAGTCATTCCCTTGCACAAAGGAGGCCCAACCACTGATCTGGGTAACTACAAGCCCATAAGTCTAATTAGTCCCATAAGTAAGGCCATGGAAAGGATCACGGACATGATAAATGAGGACATAGGTAACCTGCAAATACTAGACTCATCACAGTTCGGCTTTGTTAAAGGAAGGTCATGCCTACTTAATCTGGTGGACTTCATGGAAAGGGTCACCAAAATAATGGATGAAGACAAGACTGTGCACACAGCTTACCTCGACCTGGCCAAAGCTTTTGATGCAACACCCCAGCCAAGCATTACAGACAAGCTCACTAATTTAAGTATAAACCATTTTATCACCCACTTGGCAGCCAAATGGCTCACTGATAGGACCCAGAAGGTCAAATTAGGTGACGCCACGTCCACCAAAAGGCCAGTCACTAGTGTGGTCCCTCAGGGCTCAGTAATGGGCCCACTCCTTTTTGGCGTCTATTTCTCTGAAATGGAAGCAAATGCTGAAAGTTTATGGCTGACTAAGTTTGCAGATGATTGCAAGCTGAGGATCATCATCGATTCCCCTGCAGATACTAGCATTCTTCAAAAAGGCCTATCTGTGCAAATGGTGCCAAAGCCATGGTCTCAAACTTAATGCTAAGAAGTGCATAACTGTAACCTTTGGGAAGTCAACCATCTTACTTAACTACCACATAGATAAAACACCCCTAAGAGTTGACCCAGTGGTCAAGGATCTGGAAAAACATGTAGAGAGTAACCTTATCTTTCACTACCACATTTCAAGGAAATCCTTTTATGTTGTGCAATGTGTAAGTAAATGGATGGCATCTAGGTCCAAAGAGATCATTGTCTGACTGTACTCTGCCCTTACCATACCAATCATAGAAAATAATTCTCTCTTTGGTATGTACCTGACCAGGCATATGCAGCAACCAGAGCAACCTCAGAGGTTCCTTACAAAGAGGATACAAGGCATAACAAACCTGCCTTTCACAGAGTGCCTTAAAGCTCTTTCCCTCTATTCAGTCTCCTATAGATTGCTGTCGGGTGATCTATGCCTGGCTTACAAGGCATCCACAAACACCACACTTATGAATCTCCTGCATATTTGTAAGTTAAATAGTACCAGAAATAAGTCTAGTGACCTGAATTTTGTGTGTGACTTAAACAGAACATGCTAGAGAGACAGATGTGTCCCAGAGACTGCCACTCTTATGGAACAGGCTTCCCCATGTATGTGAAGCTGTGTTTGTCTATTACCCGATTTAAGTGCAACCTAAACCAGTGGATGGGGTCTGGGGAATAGAAAATTTACCCCAGGTCTGGTACCCATGTCCTTTTAGAAAGAGAGAGCTTATAAATGCCTAGTCCTCAATGTCCTGTTTGGATACAGAACACAATCATTCTTTTGGGAAAACTTGTCTAGGCTTAGAAAGTATAATTCTTGGCACTTTAACTTTTCAGAGTTCTGCATTGTCTTAATTTTTGCCTGTAGCTTGTTAGCTTGTTACAGATCCCCAGCCATGCCCCAGGACACCCACTTCATGTTTCTCGATATACTGGATAATATTAAGGTACAGCCCAATACCCTAACACTGGGAGATTTCAACTACCCCACCATCAACTGGGAAAACTACTCATGTACTAACTCATCTGCCCAACGTTTTCTGGAATTCATCAATTCCAATGCCCTGGATCAGCTTGTCCATACCCCTACCAGAGGCAGCAACATCCTGGACCTGTTTGTTACCAGTATGGGTAACAGATGCTCCACGCCATAGGTCAACTCCTCGCTGGTCAGGTCCGACCACAAGCTAATCACCCTAGACATCCATATCCCACCCCCATTAAGGAAACCACAGTAAAAAAATTTCTCCAAAGCCAATTTCATGCTTAAGTCAAAAATAGCCAACTTCACGTCAACCACACAGATGAAAAATAGAGACACGACTGCTGAATCATATACAAAAGCACAGTATAACCACATACACGAGTGCATGGACCATGCCATCCCCAACAGAACCAAGATGCTAGCCTCCAAAAAAAGGAAGCCAATCTGGTGGTCCCCTGCCATAAACAAACTCTACAATAGAAGGAGGAAACTGTTGCAAAAAAGAGTAAAATCTCACGATCGCAGGAACTCCCTGGTCAGCCTCAGCAAGAAGCTGAGATTCCTCATAAAACCCTCCAAAGCTAGTTACGAAAATAAAATTACCAAGGATTCTAAAGACAACCACAAAGCTTTCTACAGCTATGTCAAGAATCTCAATGGCAACACTCAGATCTGCTCGGAACTACAGCACAATGGCGCTACAATTACCGAACCAACTGATATTGCCAACATCCTGGCAGACAGGTTCAGTGCAAACCTCACACCCCCACACCCCCCAAAGGGCCCATCTCCACACCACAAGATTGCAAAGCCCCTGTAATCATGGATGCACAGGTAAAGACTGCACTCTCCAAAGCCAAGAACACAGCATCCATGGATCCGGACAACATCCCCGGCTGCGTTCTGCATGAACTACAGAACGAACTGGCATCCCACCTAAGTACCATGTTCGACCATAGCCTCACTTCAAGCTTTGTGCCTATGGAATGGTGCACAGCAACAGTTATACCACTCCAAAAAGGGGGTGCCACCACTGACCCCGGGAACTACCACAGCATTAGCCTGACGAGCCTGTCTGCAAGGCCATGGAACGCATCATACTGGAGCTTATAAACAATGACACAGGTAACATCCAAACTCTGGACCTCACTCAGTTTGGGTTTGTAAAATGTAGATCATGCCTTCTAAACCTGTCAGACTTCTTTGAAGCAGTCACCAGAGCCATACACAAGATTTAAGGTGGTGCACACAGCCTATCTTTAGCTCACCAAGGCTTTTGACACCATCCCCCACTCTGGTATTATAGATAAACTCACTGGACTAGGCATAAACCCATATGTCACAAGATGGGTGGCCAACCGGCTCACTGACAGAACCCACGCAGTGAAAGTAGCCAACTCCAAATCTGACTTCAGAGCAGTGACAAGTGGAGTACCACAGGGTTCGGTCCTGGGTCCTCTCCTGTTCGGTATCTACTTCTCTGAAGTCCAGGCTAATACAGCTGGTCTCTGGCTACCGAAATTTGCAGACAACTGCAAATTAGGAGCCATAATAGATTCGCCTAAGGATCTGGACATTCTACAAAGAGGCCTCACTAAGACTGATGCTTGGTGACAAAGTCATGGCCTAAAGCTCAATGCCAAGAACTGCATTGTCATCCTCTTTGGGAAAAACACCATACCCATGAACTACCACACAGGCGGTAGCCTACTAAACATCAAAAGTGTGATAAGAGACCTTGGGACACAGGTGGACAGTAGTCTCTCCCTTGATAATCACGTCACCACAGTAGTCAGAAAATCCTTCAACATAGCACACTTCATCACAAAGGGGTTCTCCTCCAGAAAAAGAGAGGTCATCAATCCTCTCTACTCATCCCTCATCAGACCCATTATAGAGTACAATGCCCTGTTTGGCATGTACCTCACAAGACATCGGCAACAACTAGAAAGGCCACAGAAATACCTCACTTTACCAGTCTCAAACAGATGCCATGCTCAGACCATCTCAAAAAACTCCAGCTCCATTCCGTCGCATATTCTCTACTCAGAGGTGACCTCTGCCTAACATACAAAGCCATGTCTAACCCAGATCTGATGGACATGCTACACTTAAAGAAATTCCAATCTCTCCAGGCCCCAAGCTCCAGGGACCTAAATCTTGTCACCACAATAAACAGAACATGCTGGAGGGATAGATTCCTGTTCCTGTCACAGAGAGTTCCCTTGCTCTGGAACAGGCTACCCATCCATGTCAAGCAGAGCTCCTCATTAGCCCTCTTTAAGAGAAATCTTGACAATTGGATGGGAAACAGGAAATTCACCCCGAGGATCACTGCTGTGGCGCTGCTCGACAGGGTTACAGGAAAATAATTTTCTTGGGTGGCGAAAGTCAGGGAGCCTCATTTGGCTAGGCTTACATAGGACCTAGGGCTGATAGCCTAGTACATACCTATGAAAGCCATCCCCCCCCATCATTAGCTTAGTAACAATCTAGGAGTCTAAAAAAATGTAGTTTACCCTGGTATAGTTCCTGTTACTAGTTTTACTGGGGTTACCGAGTTCATTTTGATTTCAAAGGAGACAGCTTTACAGCCTGACTTTACCAGGGAGGATGAGATATTTGGGGGAGGGGAGTACATCATTCTCCTATATTTCTACATGCAAGGTCCATTAGGTTGGAGCCTCGGGGGGGGGGTGTATTCTGTATTTGGTCACTGTTGTCTGCATTTATGAAGTCCAGGAATCTCTGTGCATGGGGATTTGAGGCCATATAAGATTCCCAGTCTATACAGGGATAATGAAATTTCCACCGAGTAGGGTGTTGTGTTAGATGGTAAGTGTTGCCAGTAGGTACAAGTATGCATTGTGAGTTTCTCGGGACATGGAGGGTGACCTATAGCTGGCTAGGTTATAGCATGTGATTTTTGTCTATGGTGATCTGCTCTTTGAGGAATTCCAGCATGTCATCCTGTTTGACCACCCTAGAGGTATGCTTGATACTGATGTATATCGACACACCTCCACCTTTAGCCCTGGTCTTTGCAGCTACTGGTCTCAAAGTGTGGAAAGTACTGAAACCTTGCACTGCCATGGTACTCTCTGCCTCTTTAAACCATGTCTCAGTAACGGCACAGATGTTCATATTATCGAGTGTGACTGTGAGGTGGGCTTGGCGGGAGTGCAGATATATATATATATATATATATATATATATATATATACACACACACACACACACACACATATATATATATATATATATATTTTTTTTTTTTTTTTTTTTTTTTGCACTCCTGGCATTGAGAAGTAACACCATGAGGTTCAGTTGAGTTGATTTTGTTATGTTGGTAGGTTTGTCAATTTGGCATTACCTAAAAAGGCAATGGGGGGTGGATAAAGTTTTAGCCAGCAATCAAAAGCCTACATGGGACAGCTTCAGACCATCCTTGGCAAAGCAATGTAGCCTGTTAACCATGTCCTCCCAGGCTGACAAGTACTGGATTCCCTTAAAATGACACTAGAAAGACAGCCAATTGTTGAAATCGATCATCTTTTGCTCATATTGAACTTCATCCTCAGTGATGGTAATATGCTGCTCAATGCCAGGCTCATACCAACCTGAGAGACAGTCTGACAGCTTCATAACGTCTCTCTTCATATAGTACAGGGATGCATGTCTTGGGTCATTTACACCTACAAATACTGTGACTGAATTATACTAGTACCTGTGATGTAATGACTTGAGTGTGTGGATGATTTGGCAGATCCTGGCTCCAAATAAGCAAACTAACTGTTATCTTCTCCTTATTCAGCCTGGTTAGAGGGGCATCTGTATGTCTTATAATGGACTTCCCTATGATGAGGGTGTTAGGAGCCTAGTGTTTGGGGTTACATTCACAGTGACTGCATGTGTCAAGTTAGGTGGTGTTTGTTCCGAGTGCCTTGCGGAAGCATAGCTTTGCTAACAGGCAATCTAGGCAAACTTTGTTATTTAGAAAGACTACTTTTAAGTACCTCAGCATATGTTAGTCTGTGTTAGCATGTTGCGTACATGGTTTCAACAACCTGATGTGTGGGAGTTTAGCCTGCAGTATCATTATGCAAGTATACCTCCCGTATACTGTATCTGTTTCTTTAAGTATTAAGTGGTTGTCGGTAAACACGAGACAATTGCTAGATTGTCTCAAGATGCCCATATCCACCAAGCTGGCTACAGAGAAGTTAGGAAATTACATATACATGCTGTCCATTCCTTTGACTGTTGAGTTACAAGGGGGTGGTCTACTGGGGTTAGAAGGCTATTAAGGGTGCTTTGTTGGTGCAGACTAATAAGGGTGCATTACTGGGGCAGATTATAGTAAACAATACTAAATTCTTCTAACTTTAATATTTACACAATACTGTATTCTAGTAAATTTATAGGTATTGCCACTAAACGCCCAAATAGCTGCTCTAAGCTTGTTGGCATGCAAGGCATTTGCTCTTTATTTACTGCTTTAAACGGTACAGCTTTATCAACCTTTCCATAGGGAAAATTTGCTTTTTAGGTGTTTGCAAATGCACAGGGCACTGCAAACACACACACAGTGCTACCGTCAACAAGAAATACACAGCTCCTTTAGTTTTCATATCTGCTTCTTAAAATATTTTGTGTCACATCAGCAGTAGAGCAAAGGATTATGAATATAAACCTCCCAAGCTGCAAAATGATGAAGCAAGGCAGAGAGACTACAACCGCAGGCTTAGAAAGCGTAGTGCAGTTGGCTCTTACTACAGGCAAGATTTGCAGCTGAGGCCTGATCCGCAGCTCCTACAATGGGTTAAACTGAACCAACTACACTGTTACAGCATCTCTAGTTAAACTTGTAAAGTGATTTGAGTGAATGGTTTCATAAAAAGATTTAATAGAAATTTAACATTGGCTTGTTAAAATAATACAAGGGATTTTTTTCTTAACTTGCTGTTCTTCATGCTCCTCAGCAGAGTCCTCCTGATGACAGCCTCATCCTTCTCAAGGCCCATGGCCAATCACCACTGTCCTCCTATCTCCACATGCTTTCTCACCTCTACTTCCAGCAGTATTGCAAAGGGACAACCCCTCAGTATGCTCCCTGATAGCAGATATCTTTCCCTTCTGATGGAAATGGCCTCACTCATGTGCGCCTCACTATGTTGGTTTGGTTGTAGAATACTTTCATAAAGGAAGAATGAGGATCTAATGTTGTCCAAAGCCCAAATAAGAGTTCAGGTCTACAGCATTCAGGAAGAGGTCCTTGGCCCCATTTTTCAATTACCTCCCTGGGAATGTAAAGATGTATGTCAACATGAAAAAAACAAAATTATGAAAGTTGGTCAAAAAACAGAGCGAGATTTCAGGCAGTATGTGCTCTAAAACATAGCAATGAAAAAGGGATAGATTACAGCTAGGGTGACCACCTGCCCTTATGATGCTGGAGAGCTGTGATAACAGTGACTATGACCTATAAAAATAATTATAAATGTCCTAATTTGTTTGAAACTAGTAATATTTCTTTTCTTCTAAATAGTGCAAAAAATATGATGGTAAATCTCATACATATGAATATGATAAAAATCAAAGTAAATAACTAAAATCCTCTAAGAGATATCATTTGGGTAATAAAATGAAAAGAAGCAACTTGTACTGGTAGATGTTGCAAGTCTGTTATACATACCTCTCTCTCAACTGTCCATATTGTTACTGAAAGTCCAGATTCTGCCTCATATTTTTAGTCTGTTCCTCATAAAATTTGTGGTTTTTCTGGCAAATCAAGGATTAACATCACTAAATACTGAAAGATATCGGAGTTTCAGGCTTCATATCATACCTCTCAACCTCTTTAGAGCAAGAAATCTGGACAAAGCCATAAATAATGTGGGGGACAAAGGTCCAAAAATAGGGACAATTTCTAAATACTGTTCTTACAAAGTTGACAGAATAACAGGTTTGCATTAGCATGCATTTTCTGAAGGGTATGAAGTCTGAATCTCAAATGTGTCTGTCATTACTTACTGATTTAATTCCTCAATGATTTGCCAGAGACTTGCCAAAAAGGCACAATTTTGTGAGAAACAGGCCAAAAATCTGGACATTCTGCAAAAATCTGTACAATTGAGAGTTATGATTCATATCCTTCAGAAAATGTATGTTAATGCAAAACCTATTACTCTAGCAATGTTCTAGGTTTATAAGGAGAGTAATTAAAATATGTCCCTATTTCTGGGCCTTTGCCCCCCCGATTAGTATTGCCTTTGTCAAGATTTCTTGTGTCATGAGGTTGACAGGTATGCTCACAGTTCATTAAGATACGTCTCACTTTGGGCATTTGAAACGGTGGCAACAATATTTACGGATTTACATTGACAGTGATATTGTATGCTTGACAGTAACTCAGATGATTTTGCACATAAGACACTGACTTCTCTTACATCTAAACAAGGCAATTTCTGTGTTTAAACAAATGACTAATATGGTTCCTGCCACTATGGGTTAGCCTAGTGCATTCTACTATTGGGGGAAAAAACATTTATGGTTTCACAGGAAATGCCAGTGTAGCCCACTTTAGGGAAGTGGCCAGTACAGTACAGTACAACATTCAGAATCCAAAGCCAATGGCAGTGACTGCCTACCCATTCTGCCAAAGACAAAGACATGTATAATAGTCCAAATAAAAGAGAATGAAATGGGAAAAGAGGTAGGACTATGTAAGGAGAAACCAGTTCTTCCGTGCCTGATGAAGGTTAGGTGAGTCAATGGGACAGCTGTATTACTAACACAACATTCATCTCTGTAGTGTCATGCCCTTTGAAGAAAGGATGACAAAAAGTGGAATACACAAGCATGCCACTCCATCTGCAGGGTAACAGATCTGTTATCTGCTGCCTAGCCATCTCTTCAATTTTGTAACACAGTATACACAACAGAATAGTGGGTATAATAACAGGCATTAGGAATGGTTGCTGGGATTATCTGGGAAAGGGACAGCATGATAAAAATATGGTGAACATTAATTCACCCCCCAAAAAGTCTTTGCTAAATATACCTGACATCCTGAAAGTTCACTTGCCTTTCATAGATATATATATATATATATATATATATATATATATTAAAAAAAGAAAACATGATGTCAACAATGTGGTTTATAGAAACAAGTACATTTAAATTGCAATCTGCTGCAGCAGCTGTCATAACAACAAGGTGATCTGAGGAAATGGATGAAGATTCTTGGTCATGAAACCTAGCTTAAGTGACTTGTCTTCCTCAAAGCAGATCCAAGAACAAGTAGCTACAATTTATCACAAAATATTTTGAGTAACAAAGAAGAAAGTGTTTATGGCCTAGCTGGTATATATAATTAGCAGGGGGAGGGGGAGTACAAAAACACTAAAAATGTGTCTAACCACATAGAAAACCACTGAAAAATCTGACAATACTGAACCACATTTTGTATTGTTTTTCTGCAGGTGAGAAGTCCCCCTGAACACCCCTATCTGGGGGGAGGGGTTGCGCCCTCCACACCGCCGGCTACTTATAAATACCAACTTCAAGGCTGCACAGTATAACTTTGATTTGGCAATATTTTCTGTTTAGATATTTTGACATTTGAAGTATACCCATATATATATATATATATATATATATACACACACATACACACACACACACACACACACACACACACACATTTTAATAAAATTCAGCCCTGAGCCCTTGTGCAGACTAGACAGTCTTTTGGATTTGCAATTTACTTGTGCTGGTCGAGACATTTTTTATTCCTCTTTAATACCTAGACTACCAACAGAGCCAGCTGCAGTGTCTGTGTCAGAAGAAAGACATCTGTTAAGGTGGTCTAACAATTGTTTTAGAAGCCTAGAAGATGTATCATTAGGATATTTGAGACAGTCTAACTTAATAATTGGGATGGCATTGCAACATGTATTAAATTTCTACACAAATGGCTGCAGAAAGAATAGCAATGGCCTTGACTATAGGAAGACAGCTCTAATATACTACCTTATTTACAGGTTGATGTCAAGAGGTCTTCTTTATTTATACTTTACATCTTCTGGGTAGACTTCATTTTTTAACCACTTATGCTTGTAAATTGTCAGCCAGTAGCTGCTGTCTCCATGACTGCTTCACATGAACCTGAATCATAAGCACACTCCTACCTGTTACTGCAATTTTTTTTTTTTTTTTTAACTTTTCTCTCATGCCTACCACAGACACAAACTGCATGGTCTCCTGAATACGGTCAGTAAAGGAGCTCTGATAGTGGCCTATGTCAGCTATATAATTAATCTCTCCTACAAAAATTTTTGTGAAGTTCTGGGGGAGATCTTAAGGGCCAGAATGTTTCATTGTTGCAGCTGGAATACCAAACAATTGGTTAACATCTATATTTATCTTTCTATACAGAAGTCAGCATGGAAGTGCATTCGTTTTTCTTTCTTTGCCACTCAGTAACTGAAATCAGCAAAGTTTATACTTCTAGGATTAAAATGGCCTACAAGGGCAGTTAGCCTAGTACTAATCTATAATCTAATCTATGAGTAGGGGACTTAAAGAAGGTCCACACAAACTTTAGGGGAGTGGGAGGCTGGCATAATGGTTAAGGTGTTTACCATACAGACACAAGGTGCAAGGATTGATTCTCACATAGAGTAACTGGCTAGGCTTAAAATGGCCCACAAGGGCAGTTAGCCTAGTGCTAACCTATGAACAAAACATAGTATTGTGGTGCATCTTTGATGGTCATGAGATTACTGGATTATCAGAAGAGCTGGAAAAGCAGGCAGTGTTCCAGATCAAGTCATCTGCTGCTCTACACAGAATAATTACTGATCAAAGAGCAAGAAAGAAAAAAAGTAGTCATGTACTCACCATAACGTTCCATGTTTGTTGTCCTTGATCTCGCCTTCCTTCTTGCTGGTTGGGTTCGGAGCCGATCCTCTGCTCTGACTCAGCCATATACTATAGCTTGAGAGCTTTTACTGGCTCAAGGCTAGCCCCTATCCCAACATGCCTAGCGGTAGGTACCCAGATCTCGTTTGTGATAACCCAACACTAGATTATGCAAGTAAAAAATTACTATATTTTACATATAAGAGAACACCTGCTTATAAAGGTGTAAATAATCAGCAAAGAGATAGAAAGGGAGACTAGGTCTAACCAACTGGCATGGTAAAGGGAAACTCAGCCAGTGTAGCGAAAGAAAAGAACTCCTCTTGATCCTCCAGGAAAGGGGAAGCAGAGTGGGATGCAAGAAGGAAGGCGAGATCAAGGACAACAAACATGGAATGCTATGGTGAGTACTTAACTTCTTTATGTTATGTTGTCCCTATCTGGCCTTTATTCTTGCTGGTTGGGACCGCATCCCCATCATCTGGTTCTTGGGTGGCTTACTGGAAAAAACTCTTCAGGACCGTGGAACCAAAGGACGCCTTGTTCCGGGAGGCCACATCTACTTTGTAATGAGTGATAAAAGTATGAGGATTAGCCCATGTAGCTGGCACACAGATCGAATATAAAGGCAGTTTGGCTTGAAAAGCAATAGAGGTAGCTAAGGCCCTAGTTGAGTGCCCTCTAATTTTTCCTAGAAGTTTTTTGTTCCGCAAATTGTAGACGTAGATGATAGTGTCTGAAAGCCAATTAGATAAGGTCACTTTTGAGACTGAACAACCTTTCTTATTCTCTCCAAAGGATATAAACAACTGGTCGGATTTTCTAAAGTCCTTAGTCCTGTGTAAATAAAAACGTAACTGTCTATGAATGACCAATTGATGGAGCTTATACTGGGCCTTGTTGCCCTGATTGGGGAAGAATATAGGAAGCTCTATGGATCGATTCAAATTGTACTCTGAACACACCTTTGGTAAGAAAGAGGGGTTGGTACTGAGAGAAACTCTATCTTTGTGGAAAATTAAGTATGGGGGATGACTAGATAAGGCCTCTAATTCTGAAACCCTCCTAGCTGATGTAATGGCAGTTAAGAAAAGGGTCTTCCATGTCAAAAATGTTAGCGGAAAGAAGCAGCTGGCTAAAAGGGGGGAAGAATTAGAACCGCTAAAACTAAATTTAGGTCCCGGGGGAGTTCTCTTATTGGAAGTCTTAAGAGGGTAGTAAGTCTTAGGAATGCTTTGCTTAGCCTATGGGACATAATGTTAGAGTCCATTTCTCCCACATGGAAATTAGAAATTGCAGCCAACTGAACCCTGATAGTAGCTGCAGCTGCTCCTCGCTCAAAAGTTTCAGCAAGAAATTAGAGAATCTTTGAAATGGGTGCAGTAAAGGGATCAATCTCGTTCTTGTTTGCCCAACAAGAGAACCTTTTCCATTTACTAGTATAAAGTTTCCTGGCAGTGGGTTTATGGGAGGAAATCAAAATGTGTTGAACTGCTGGGGAAACATCGGGAACATCTCAGCTTGAGAGATTGGATGGAAGGGTAAGCGCACCCGACTGATGCATCAGATCATCTGAAACTGGGTCCAGGATCCAAGGCTTCCCCTGCAGATAAGGCCAAAGGAACGGGAACCATATCTGATGAGGCCAGTAAGGGGCAATGGGGATTAACATGTAACCCAACGACTGTGCTGTCTGAAGAACCTTGGGGATCAGGGTGAATGGTGAAAAGGCACAAAGCAGCCCCGGGGGCCAATCATGAACAAGTGCATCGCTGGGTGACTGTCCTGGTCGTGGGACTAGAGCAAAGTAGCTGCTGCATTTGTTGTTAGGGGGGTGGAAAAAAGATCGCAGCATGGCTGGCCCCATTTGCGAAAAATCAAGTCTGCAACTTCCTGTTTCAGGGACCACTCATAAGGCAACAGAATCGCCCTGATGAGCTTGTCCGCTATCAGGTTGGATTACCCCAGGATGTGCGTTGCAATCATAGAGCCTCTCGACACAAGGGATAAGACCTGGTTCCACCCTATTTGTTGATGTACCATACTACCGACATATTGTCTCTCTGAATTGCTATAGTCCCTGTAGGTAGAGTCTTGAAGTACTTGCAACACCAGAAGCACCACTCTCATCTCTAGGACACTGATGTGCAAGTAGTACTCGTGTTGCTGCCAAGTCCCTTGAACAGTCTGTCCCAGATAATGCCTCCCCCCCACCCTATCTGGGAAGCGTCCGTGGTCACTGTGGCTACGGGTTGGGTGGTTAGAAATGGTCTGCCCATTGTCACTAGAGGAGAGTGAAGCCACCATTCTAAATTTTTCTTGCAGGATTCCGTGATTAAAATCTGATGTGACATTGGCAAATCCTGGAATGACCAGTGAGCAAAAAAGAGCCACTGCAGAATTCTCATGTGGAAACACGCCATAAGGATCAGAGTAATTGCTGCAGCCATTGAACCCAAGACTTTGAGGACAAATCTTGCCTGAATTCTCTTGTTTGACATGAGGATTGAAACTTGATGACAAATGGTTGACACCCTTTCCTGAGGCAGTCCTGCTATCATGTCTAAATCTGCCCCTGTAAATGTAATATACTGACAAGGCAACAAGGCAGACTTTTCATAGTTTAGGTTATGCCTAGTTGTGTACAAGTGTGAATTGTGGAGTCCCGTGCCTTGATTAGCTGATGCTCGGTGGTGGCAGTGGTCTAGATATGGAAACACCCGGAATCCTAGACGCCTCAGTTGAACCATAACTACTGCCATGCATTTGGTGAACACCCTGGGGGCTGTGGGGAGACCAAAGGGCAGAGCTCTGAACTGGTAATGAATGGCTCCCAGTCAGAAGTGTAGATACCTCCTGGATCACCTGTCAATTTTTATGTGGTAGTACGCATTCTGGAGATCGATAGAGCACATCCAAATTGTCCTGACCCAAAAAGGGAAGAATGGATTGCAGTGTTACCATCCGGAACTTTGTTTTCTTGACCAATTTTTCAGCCTGCTGAGATCCAAAATGGACCTCCAGTCCCCAGTATATTTTGGAACTAAAAAGAACCTTAAGTAAGTGCCGGATTCGATTTTGTCTGCGGGGACTTCCTGGATGGCTCTTTTTTCTAGCAATCTTTGAACGTCTACGTTTGCTTGATCCCGAAGACTGGGTGGAACATCTGGGATTGAATGTTGCTTTCTTTTACAGGGTGGTTGGGAGAAGGGAACTTTGTAACCCCTGGATAATATTGATAGTACCCATGTATCTTCCGTGATAGTCTGTCAAGCTTTTGGGTACAAGGATAATCTGCGCCCGACTGCCTACAGAGGCGGACAAGTCAGGCCTCCCTTCAGGAGTGCTGCAAGGGACAACCAGAGAAGGTATCTCTGTCGCCCTGATTCTGCAGACCCCCACCCCCTTCCCCACCACAACATTGGCATCTTCCATTATTATTTCCCCCTCTGCCCCTGGGGGAAAAATCTCCACGTATCTCAGGCAAAATTCCTAGGAATTTCCGGAACCATATCTTCCCGCTCTTCTGACATTTAGGGTAAGGTCTAGAGGTAGAGGAAAAATGTACTCCCATGGCAGAGAGAGTTTTGCCATCCCATTCACACCTGGTAAGAGTCTCTTTTACCTGAGCCCCGAACAGCGATGAGCGGTCAAAGGGGGTATTGGTAAAGGAGGACTTGAAGGGCTCCGCAAATTGACAAAGGTGCATCCAGGAGTGTCTCCGCAAGGCAACCCCTGTGCCTGCTGCCCTACTCGCTCCATCGTAGAAAGTAGACATGTTCGCCTTTACAAAGATTCAAAAACCTATCCTTTAGCTAAATTTTTGGATTGTAAATTAAAGAAGTTTGGACTGAGCTAACAGACATTTTAAAGGATTCGTGTGATTTTTTTGAGGCATAGCAAGACTAATTTGTATAGGAAAGATTTATTATTTGTAACGACTGATTTTCAAGATCTTTTTACTGTTATACCTCAAAACTGGGCTTGACTGGTTTGAGGAAGCCTTTTAGGTAGTAGGGCATTTACTAGTGATGAACACAGACTGTATGTTGAATTACTGGAACTGGTACTGGACAATATGTTTCTTATATATTGAAGGGGAATTTTTCAAACAATTGAAGGGTGTTGCAATGGGGACCTGTTGTGCCCCCACATATGCTAATACTGTCTTGTCCATCTGGGAAGAAAAATATATTTTTAATTCCATTTATGCAGATAAATGGAATATATACAAAAGATATCTGGACGATATATGTATCTTTTGGACAGGTTCGGTAGGATAGTTGGATGAATCCCTGAAATATATTAACAAAACTACTGATTTTTTTGAAATTCACTCATAATATAACTAGGGATAAATTAAATTACCTTGATGTAACCATTCATAAGGTGGTTGAGAAGGGGGTGTTTAAATCTACAATTTTTAGGAAACATACCTTTTCCAGTTCATAGTTATTTTTTAGTAGTGCATTAAATGCAGTAGTTTTTGCATTTAAGCAAAAGAAGAGTATTACTAAGGGCCAGTTCACACGTGTGCCCAGGATGATTTCTGATGACTTAGATTTTTGGGGGGAGTGTTCTAAGCTTAAAGATATGTTTTTGGAAAAAAATACCCTATTAAACTAATTGAAGAAGTTATGGAAGAGGTCAAGAAAGGCAGACCAGGGAAATATAGTCTCATATTGGGGAAAGAACACATTTTAAATATTGATGAATATAAAGTATGTGACCATAGAGACACAATAGAAAGTGGGGACAAAAATTTTAAGGTTCCTACATAATGAATTTTAATAATGACGCGTAAGTGAGGTCATCACAAATAATTGGTCTAGGTTCGCCTCTTATTTGGATTTAGAAAAAAAAATGTAAGGATCCTTTGAAATCTCTATACAAAAGGGAAGAGAACATTAAGGAGTTATTGGAAAATAATAGTATCTTGGAGAGGGGGAATAGAAAAAACAGGTACCTGTAAATGTGGAGCCTGCAATCAATTCACCTTTATTTTGAATACTAAAGCAGTATATGTGGCAGCTAATGATAGGTATATTAATGCTGTGACCTACTCTTATTGCATTGATTTATTTTAGCCCCATATAAAATATGTGATGTATTTTACGTAGGTAAAACAATCCATAAATTAAAAAAGAGAATATACGAGCACATAAATGAAATTAACAATAGGGACATCAAACATGCATTTTACAAGCATGCTCTGTACTATACTAAGGGAGGTTTTTTGTTTTTTGTGTTGGAAGTGGTAAATAAATACCTGAGGGGGTCCATGGGAGAAGAAAATAGAATATGGAGAACTCTATTGGCAGCTGGTGCTGGAAGCAAATAAGCACCACGGTTAAATCAGAATGCATCGATGGCCCCTGTTTTAAAATTAAGGTCTGCTAGGTTATAAAATGATATTTTCATCCTATAATAGGCATTTTAAATGTTGTTTTACTGGACGTTTTTGGAAGTTTTTCATCATTCTTTGCTTTTCATATACATTTTAATCATCTTATTATATTTGTAATTTATTGGTTTCTCCACCAGATGTCACTGTTATAGCCTTTCATTAACTTTTATCATTTTCAACTTTCATATTTTATACACAGTTTTTCTTATATTTACGTATTTCACACTTTTTTTACACATATATGCATATGGTAGAAAGTTTAGTGTTTACAGATGCTGTTTTAACGGTAATATAATAGAAATATATATTTTTAGTTTTAAAAGGCAATCAGATATTTGGGGTTTTCATTGGCAAATTACTTCCGGTTTTATAAATTAAATCCAGCATATTTTGTATTTAAGAAGTGCTGTGTTTTAGTTAGATTATCTGAAGTCCTTTGATCAGGATGAAAACATGGTGATAAATTTAAGGGTTAATAAAGGCGGTCTGCATTCTTATTGAAGTTCAATTTCAGTTTATTTTATTAATTCGAACTATTGGTGCTTCCGGTGCTTTTTTTTTGAGTTTTGGATGCTTTACTGTTAGCGCTGGTGGTTCCTCCTCCTTTTGTGTGTGAGGGTTGAAAGGAGGTGTGTGCAAGCTATGATAGCTTTTGTGTTGTTGGTAAGAAATTACTTTTATACACAAGCCCTACTTTCTTGTGAACCTTTTTGAGAGTTTGGGCTACGTGAATATCAGATTTCAAATAAAGGGCTTAGGCTCTTGTGTGGTGGATGTGGGAGACATTTTAATCTTTGGGAAGGAAGTCCAGGCAATACAAGACTGATTAATCACATGGGCATCTGACAGGCTAGTTGGGGAAAGATTGCTCAGCATGCCCATTTTCAGGGGAGAGGCACGTTGCTTGGCCCATGGTACTGGAACTACCTAACTTTTACTGGTTTGTGCTGTATTGGACAGGGACTTCCCTGCTGAGCCAGGGAAACAGGTTTTGTGAGACTATGCAGCCTCGTTTCTCTGACAAAGCAGCTATTATGAGTCTGCAAGCCATTTAAGAAAGGTGTAGGCTGCTCCACAACATCTGCAAGTGGCCTGTTTCTCATCACCAGACTCTTAACCTCTGGGGATACAGACAGGCCATTAGGGTATCCTGGGCAAAAACAAATGAGCTGTTCCAGAGGTGTAGTGAGACGTGCACAGGGAATTTCTAACTTGTATTTTGAAAAAGAAACATTTGAAAGACTAGGTGACCAAAACAATAACAGAGTCATTGATGGGACTGGACACTCAAAAGGAAGGTCTAGTAGGAGCTGGGAAGATGCTGAAGTTAAATCTTAAAACCAAAATGAAACTAAGGTAAGACAGATACATGAGAAAAGCAATAGCAAACACCTGGAAAGGTTACGATCAATAAAAGCTTTGCAGAGTCCATGCAGAATGAGGTCAGTAGAAAGTGAAAACGTTACAATGGATGAAAAATAAAATACAGGACTATTTAGAAAATATTGGTGAGTACAGGAAGATGGCACTAAAGCAGACATTATTTGATAACCAGAGAACAAACGGTCTTAGTCCAGAGACTGAGAACTCAGAAACTCAAAAGGTTAATTACAGAAACAAGGGACACTCCCAGCCAAGGAAGATAACTAGGCAACTAAAGTAGACAATGAAAATGTTTAAAGACTACTGCATATATGAGCACAGAGATGGGTGAACAAGAAAGAAATGGACGGAGACGTTTTTATCAAAGGTAAAAATACCAGTAATGGAAGAGGCAAAACAAGAAGGACCAATATTCCCTATAACAGAAAAGGAAATAAAAAGCAATATCAGGCCAGGCAATAGGTAAAGCTCCAGGATCAGATTTTACCCCTATCAAAGTTTGGAAATTAGAAATAAAAAAAAAATGCAGCAAAATTTGGAACATACTTGTCAATACTGTTTTAAAAAGTAGAGAAATATCAAGTTCCTGGTAGTATGCAATAGTGAAATTATTGCCAAAAGGGAAGGACGCATTACACTCTGCTTCATATAGGCCTAGTTCAGTTTTAAACCATTATCATAATGCGAACATGAATGCAGTAACAAAAGAGACTAATTCATTCAAGCCTATAGCACCTTTTTTGTATACTTCATGTTCACACCCATAGCTCCTTATGGCATCCAAAACTTTTGTGGATCTAACTTCATTCACCAAGTGACTTAGCAAGTAATAATAGGCAATAGTACAAAGTACAAAGAGTTAACAAAATGACACTAAGATCGCTAATCTAGGATGCCCTGCGGTAGGGAAATTAATTACTGTTCATCACTTATTATTCCTATTTTCATATTTATGTTCATGTAGAGTTCTTAGTTACCAAAATATGTGATTGAGGGGTATGCTGCAATATGCAATAAAGGGAGACCATATTTAATACTTCAAAAATCAAGTGACTTACATGACATGTGGTGAAACCTTAAACATTGTAGAAGAAATCTGTCTTTCAAATTTGCACTGAGTTGCAAATATTGAGAAATATTCAGTGTTATTTATATTGCTAATTATATAACTAAAGCATATGTTTTCTTAGTTTAGTTAAATATCTCAGTAAACATGCATTCTGAGGAATTTCTTGCCATGATGTGAAAACTTATGTTTGGCGAACAAAAATGTAACAATATATGTCTAGGTTGTACGGTTTTTAGGATATGACAAATGGTTTATGAACATTTAGCAAAAAATATAATTTTGGGTTTGTGTCCATTACATAATATATTATAATATTTATGGAAAGACTATGAATACACTCACTGTTACAACTGCAATGAATACTTCTGATAAGATTGCAATTTTTACTGTGTTAACAGCTTTTACTGCTCACAAAATATTTACTTTCATCTTATTTTTCAGAAAATACTTTGGGATGCAAGATGTGTAGGCGGCTAGAAGTGTGACATTCCATACCACCTAGGTATTAATTAGATAGACAGGGATCTCCCAACCCACATCAATATAGATCACTGTAAGCATGGGGAAGGTAAACAAAAGTTTGACAACATTAACAGAACCTTAGAGAGATGTGGAACAGAGGACTAGGTCTGCAATGTTGGTGAGTCTTGATGCTGAGAAAGAGTCTGACAGGGTATGTTGGGGATATCTTGAAGTATGAGGGTTTGTAAGGACTTAAAAGGACAGAAGAAAACTGGAAGGAATATTGACAGCTTTTGCATAAACAGAGGAAAAAGACAGAGGTGCAGACTTTCCTGTCTATTGTTTATAACGCATTTAGAACCCTTGGCTGACAGGATTAGGATGTCTAGGCAAAATTACAACTGATACAGGGACATACAAAAACTAGCCTCATGCATTGATAAACAATGATACGTAATGCTGTACTTAAGTCCAGTGAGTGTTATTTCCCAGCTACTGTTTGCAGTTTTGGATTACAGGATAAATGAAGACAAAACTATGTTTTTTAATAATAAATTATGCACATATGCATGAACTGATTCCACGATATACTTATCTTTGGGGGCACACAGAAATGAAATACCTATGGTATGTTTGAAATAATCCTCAGAAAGGTCAGCTAAGGACATGTGGGACTTAATGTAGAACATAACTTAAAAAAATCTGAATTTGGAAGACAGTACAAATGGACTTGGAGCATAAAATTCAAGCATTGGAAATGCTTGGATGCCATTTGTTTGCACACAATTCAAACATTTTGTCAGGTGGAGAAACAAATCTGGAATAAGACAAAGGAAGTTAAAGGGATTCATCTGGTAGAACAAAACAGCTAAAGTTAAATGACAGAAACAAATTCTACCTGCAGATCAGTGGATGTCTGGAGATACCAAGCTTAAGGGGTTACTACCAGTGCTCTCTCAGATGATATCTACTTATTTAGCACATGGGAACACATATAATGCTACATCATGGAAACTATTACACATTGCCAGGTGTAGAAGAGAAAGATACGGTGAAAGAAAAACCTGTTGGGCCCAAGAAACAAATGAGGACCCCAATAAACCCTCAAGAGCACTATATACATAAAGTGCAACAGAAGGTCAGAAAGAAAAAGATATGATCTTGAAGAAAAGAAATGTTACAGACAGGCATAAGGAAGGGAAAGAAAGGAAATAATTATGTTACAGACAGGCATAAGGAAGGGAAAGAAAGGAAAGAATTATGTTACAGACAGGCATAAGGAAGGGAAAGAAAGGAAAGAATTATGTTACAGACAGGCATAAGGAAGGGAAAGAAAGGAAATAATCAAAGGAATTAACAAGGTCAGGCAGCAGTTATGTGGGGAAGATTATCCGAAAAAGCAAAACACTGGGAGAAAATACACCATGAGGGTGAGACGATGACATGTAAAACAGCATAAGCTATCTTTAAATTACAGCACAGATTCTTCCTTCCATATCAGGGATTAATTACAAAGGCAATGGAGAAAAATGAAAGTTGACAATAAGAGGGTAATGCCAAATCAGTCCAATATATGACAGAACCATGGACAAATCAAGCAACTGAGAAGAGTATTGAGTAAACAGTCTAAAGGTTGCTGCATGATAACTACAGACATATGGCAAAGGTAACAAAGAGGAAATGGGAACTGAAGACAGATAAACAGGGAACTACAGAACAGTAGAAAGAAATATGCAAGGACCCTACATAGACAATAAAGTCAAAAGTCATTAGAATCTTTGCATGGAAATTTTTGCATATACATTTTTACACTCCCATTAAATTCTATAAGGTTTAATCCCAGGTTGATCCATATTGTTGGAGATTCAGGGGAGGGGAAGTCTGAGATTGGAAATGTATCTTTAGAGGATGCCTGTGGTTGACATACTTTATGCATCCCTACAGGAACTAATAAGGCATTTGGGAAAAGCCTGCAGAACTGAAAAGAAAGAGGTTTCTTTTCAGTTGTTATGAGGACTAGGAGGAGCTAATGCACTGCAAGGCACTAATGGTTTTGTTAGTGAAAGTAGCAAAAAAAAAAAATACTGCCAGAAAAAAAAAACAAACACTAAACCAACAGAAATAGGTATCGTCAAAATTTTGAGGAGATAAGGGACAGGGAAGCATAGGATGGAAAATCCTGCACAGGGAAGTACACATGAGCAAGTGTTACCTGTGGAACTGATGCATTCAGGATAGAGCAGGTGGCTAATGCTGAATTAGAGAAGAAACTCATCGGCGAGAAAGAAATTACACCAAAAATAGCAAAAGCTGAAGAATAAAGACCAACTAGCAAAACAGTTTCATACAGGTACAGCAGAGGAAAATTGGCCATTGTCTGCAGTGCTGTGGAATGCAATTTAAAAAAAAAAAAACCAACTTGTCAACATACTATGACTTTAATGTAGGGGTGATATTTCATAACCATAAAAGAACTGCTATAAGAGAAAGAACAATGCCACATGGAGGTGGATCAATGAGGAACAGAACAAATCACAATGAGAATGAGGGAGAAAAGGAACAACTCCAAGCAAGAGGACGATTTTTGAATGAGATACACTAGAAGATATTACAATGGACTGATGCTGCCCATAACTATTACCACATGCAATATTAGTGTACACAAAATAAGTAAATTGGAGACAGGAGGGGACAAAAAAATCTTGCATTGGAACCGTCCTACATAACTGAAAATTGGAAGTCAATTTGTTTTTCTTGTTCAGTTCTGTTATTTTGAAAAACATAAAATTTAAACAGAAGAATTTCTGTCTTCTGACTTAAAAATGTTTTGCTTTCTCACCTATTTTTTGGAGTCGCAGACTCAGAATGGATTTACCGGATTTATCACCAATTTTATAATTACACGTTGAGAGGTTTTATAACTTTCTCTCGACTAGATATTACAGAAAACTTTTTATCTTCTCTAATATTTGCTGCCTTATTCCATTAACAGCAATGCTCACACCTTCAGAGGTCACGGTACTGTAACAAGGCAAAATAAATACTGCAGTTAGGTGCTATTTGTCTAAAAAGGGGACACTCATTGATGCATTTTAATGGAGTAATCGTCACCTCGAGGGAAATATTACTCTCATATTACAGGAAATGACTTTGTGGTGTGAAATAGGCCTTGCATAACCTAACTACCAATAAAATAAAAAGCTAATTCCAGTGAATAACAGTTTCAATATGGTGAGAAGAAATGATTTTTCAGTGCAAAACATTGCTACATACATTGAGGTCTTCACAGAGTGTTACTCTCTTCACAGCTGCGAGACCACTGTTGGCCTACACAAGGGAAGCAATATAGCAATGTGAAAACCTATGACATTACTACAACTTTAATGGTGAGTAAACCCATTAGTTAAGAGCTGGATTATAATGACAGTCAACGAAGAAGGAAATTTAATGCTAAAGCAAACTTTTTTTTTTAAAAGTGGTGGGTTTGAAAAGAGAAGAGGAATTAAAAACTGTAAAAGAAAGACACAAGAAATCTGACAAGGTTAACTGCCGGCTAAAAATAAGAATGAAAGTAGATTCAATAGGCAGGAAACTGGCATAATGGGTAGATCACATGATCATCACCTAAATTATGTCTTTAGCTCTACTAATACTCAGGCTCATTGGTTAGGGAATTAAATCCCCCCCCCCTCATTTTCAAAACTATAGTACTTTGCAGCAATGAGGTAAAAATGGTAATCAGAACAGTGAAGCCACGAGTCAGCAACATACGATTTTCACATAAATAAAAGAAAAATCACAAGTTTTAACTGCCAATCCTGTTTAAAAACATTCAGTTCTGAACACAGACAATATTGCCATACAAAGAATTTCTAGAAAAGGAACAAAGACCAGATTAAGAGGGGAAAAAAATCTCTATAGAGACGACAGATCACATTCTGAGCTTTTTATCACACACTTGACAGATGCTGACTTAACATCAATTCATCCCTCTTGTTGGGCAAAGATAACACAGGAAATCAGCTCATAATTAAAGCCAAGTCCTTCCAGCGCTAACATATGCTGCTTGTTACAAATGTAATGATTAGCGGCACTAACCATCAGTATAAGGGAACTGGAAAGCCAGTTAAAGATTCAGCAGTCTCTTATTAAGTATATTACATTATCCAGTTTAAGAAATTGACAGACTCAATGTTGCTACATATGAAGCACTGCTGCAATCTAAGCACACAGAAGTAAAAAGTCTTTTTGCCTGTGTATATGGAAGATGCAGCAAAAGGAAAGGACACCATCTAAAGACAATGAGTTTAGAAAGAACCATTATTTCTTAAATTTCACTGTACAATGTTCTAGCATTCTTTGCTATGCTTATCAATTTATTTTGCTAAACAACATCGAAACTAAGAGCTCACACTGCTAGGAGTAGCAATGAATAGAATCTATAAAACCGAAGTAACAGGACACCTGCACACAGACCTAATCAGCGAATGGCAAGTGATTAGGTTCAGCTCATGGAACAACCCTCTTGAACAGCACTATCGGTGATCAAAAGTCCAGATTGACAAGCAGTATTATTCTATTGTTTGCTTGCCAAGATGGAGGTCAAATTTAGAAAGTGCTCAGAGAAGGAATTGGCAGCACCATATTATACCAACTCTTTCATATCATATTCTGTGTGTTTGTGTGACATAATATACAAGTAGCAATCAAGTGATCAGTGTGGATCCTCAATGGCTAGATGTTTCTGTATTTGTGGTTTTTCTGCTGATTCAGTCACCAGACTTTACTGAACTGGTCTGCAATGTACTGCTTCCAAAGTACAAAGTCCTACCATTCCTGACAAGTAACTAAAGCTGCATTTATGTACAGACTTGGGAAAAGACTGGTTAACCAAACCATCATGTCTAATTTTGAGATTATTCTGCCAGTCCGCAGACACTACCTCAACATGACATGAGTGAAGGAACAGTATGCTAAGAGTGTTTTGGAGGTGAAAAGAGTGTCGGATAGAGTGATGTTTATGAAGCTGGAAACTGATGGTGTAATGATGAATGTTGTTAGTGCATATGCTCCACAAGTTGGGTGTGCGATGGATGAGAAAGAAAAATTTTGAAGTGAGTTGGATGAAGTGGTGATGACTGCACCCAAGCGTGAGAGACTGGTGACTGGAGCAGATTTCAATGGGCATGTTGGTGATGGGAACTGAGGGGATGAGGAAGTGATGGGTAGGTATGGTGTTAAGCAAAGGAATGCAGAAGGTCAGATGGTAGTGGATTTTGCGAAAAGGATGGACATGACTGTGATGAATATATATTTTAACAAGAGGGAGGAGCATAGGGTGACATACAAGAGTGGAGGAAGATGCACACAGGTGGATTATATCTTGTGTAGAAGGGCCAGTCTGAAGGAGATTGGAGACTGTAAAGTGGTGGCAGGGGAAAGTGTAGTTAGGCAGCATAGGATGGTGGTTTGTAGGATGACACTGGTGATCAAGAAGAGGAGGATGAGTGTGAGGGCAGCACCAAGGATCAAATAGTGGAAATTGAAAAAGGGTAATTGTGAGGTGATGTTCAGGGAAGAGTTAAGACAGGCACTGGGTGGCAGTGAAGAGTTACCGAACAGCTGGGTAACTACAGCAGAACTAGTAAGAGAGATGGCTAGAAAGGTGCTTGGTGTGACATCTGGGAAGAGGAAGGAGGACAAGGAGACCTGGTGGTGGAATGAAGTAGTACAGGAGAGTATACAGAGAAAGAGGTTGGCAAAGAAGAAGTGGGACTGTCAAACAGATGAAGAAAGTAGACAAGAGTATAAGGAGATGAGGTGCATGGCAAAGAGAGAGGTGGCGAAGGCCAAGGATAAGGCGTGTGAAGAATTGTATCAAAGGTTGGACACTAAGGAGGGAGAAAAGGACCTGTACCGATTGGCTAGACAGAGGGATCGAGCTAGTAAAGATGTGCAGCAGGTAAGGGTGATAAAGGATAATGAGGGAAATGTACTCACAAGCGAGGAGAGTTTGTTGAGCAGATGGAAAGAGTACTTTGAGGGGTTGATGAATGAAGAAAATGAGAGGAAGAGAAGGTTGGATGATGTGCAGACAGTGAATCATGAAGTGCAGTGGATTAGCAAGGAGGAAGTAAAGATAGCTATGAAGAGGATGAAGAACGGAAAGGTTGTTGGTCCAGATGACATACATGTGGAAGCATGGTGGTGTTTAGGTGAAATGGCAGTGGAGTTTTTAACTAGATTGTTTAATGAAATCTTGGAAAGTGAGAGGATGCCTGAGGAATGGAGAAAAAGTGTTTTGGTACCAATTGTTAAGAATAAGGGTGATGTGCAGAGCTGTAGTAACTACAGATGGATTAAACTGATCAGTTACAGCATGAAGTTATGGGAAAGAGTAGTGGAAGCTAGGTTAAGATGGGATGTGATGATTAGTGATCAGCAGTATGGTTTCATGCCAGGAAAGAGCACTACAGATGTGATGTTTGCTCAGAGTGTTGATGGAGAAGTACAGAGAAGGTCAGAAGGAGTTGCATTGTGTCTTTGTGGATTTAGAGAAAGCATATGACAGGGTGCCTAGAGAGGAGTTGTGGTATTGTATGAGGAAGTCAGGAGTGTCAGAGAAGTATGTAAGAGTGGTACAGGATATGTACGAGGGTAGTGTGACAGTGGTGAGGTTTGCGGTGGGAGTGACGGATGCATTTAAGGTGGAGGTGGGATTACATAAAGGATCAGCTCTGAGCTCTTTCTTATTTGCAATGGTGATGGACAAGTTGATAGACGAGATCAGACAGGAGTCCCAGTGGACTATGATGTTTGCAGATGACATTGTGATCTACAGTGAGAGTAGGGAACAGGTGGAGAAGAGCCTGGAGAGGTGGATATATGCTCTAAAGAGAAGAGGAATGAAGGTCAGGAGGACTAAAACAGAATATGTGTGTGTGCATGAGAGGGAGGCTAGAGGAATGGTGAGGATGCAGGGTGTAGAGGGGGCGAAGGTGGATGAGTTTAAGTACTTGGGATCAACAGTTCAGAGTAATGGTGAATGTGGAAGAGAGGTGAAGAAGAGAGTACAGGCAGGATGGAGTGGGTGGAGAAGAGTGTCAGGAGTGATTTGTGACAGACGAGTAAGAGTGAAAGGGAAGGTCTACAAGAGGGTAATGAGACCAGCTATGTTATATGGGTTGGAGTCAGAGCTTGACGTGGCAGAGTTGAAGATGTTAAGATTTGCACTGGGTGTGACGAGGATGGACAGGATTAGGAATAAGTATATTAGAGGGTCAGCCCAGGTTGGAAGATTTGGAGACAAAGCCAGAGAGGCAAGGTTTGGACATGTGCTGAGGAGGGATGCAGAGTATATTGGGAAAAAGATGCTAAGGATGAAGCTGCCAGGTAACAGGAAAACAGGGAGGCCTAAGTTAAGGTTTATGGATGTGGTGAGAGAGGACATGCAGGTGATTGGTGTGACAGAGCAAGATGCAGAGGACAGGAAGAAATGGAAACAGATGATCCGCTGTGGCGACCTCTAATGGGAGCAGCCAGAAGAAGACGAAGTAGTAGTACTTACACTACTACAATTCTTATACATTCTGTATATTTATCTATTCATAATGTATTTTTAAAATTAACTATTTTTTCTAATTTTATAACTGATAAAAATACTTTAAATCCCCTCATCTCCACATTACTGCCTTCAGAGCCTCAGCATGTAATGAAATTACTGATATTCATTTTCAGCAACAAACAGTATAGTGCCACATGCTTGGAGGTAGCAAAGTAATTTAAAAACACTGAAAATACAATGTGCTGGCAGCACAGAGGATTAAGCCTGTGAGGTGCTATCAGGCTGCTTCTTACGGTGCACAGTTTGATTCCCTCAGCCTCCATTTGCCAACTTGGGTGGCTGAGCAAGTCACTTAACCAGGCAGTGTTCTGTTGCAATTGGCTAGGCTTATCAAAGGTGTCCTGGATCACAGGTCTAGTAACTACCTATGAACCTATAGAAAATATCAAATTCAAACAAATTCAGTCATAGTGATGTTCTGACACGCATTTCTACTGCACAAAGCTATTTATTAAAAGCCTGATTGTAAGAAAAACAGTACTCTATATTTTTAACACATTTCTTATGAAGGCTTACTCACAAGCACAATGTATTCATTGGTTAGACAATTGGTGGTTAGGTTTTGCAGTAGATCCCAGAACATACATGCAATCATTTCTCCTAAGAATTTTCCCAGAATGTTGATTAAAGAAGCAAAAATGCCAGAAACAAAAGCATTCCTTTTTAACGTAAAAAAGATCATGCACGCAGAGGTCATTTTGTTACCTATAAACGGCATTCCCCCACCTCAATCCAGTCCAATACCCAATCGTCATCATGACTTCTCTGCATCTCTCAAATGTAGCTCTTTGAAGAGTCTTGATTACTGGTGTGTCAAATACACTGATATCACTCGGGAGAAAAAGTTCTTCCTCATTGTGAAGCATAAATACATTTTAATATTGAAAATAAGAAGTAATGTTCTCCCACTCACTCTGTACCAACCTTCAGAACTCATTCTTTCCCTAACAGTGGCTCTAGCGATCTAAAATCCTCCTCGTAAAGTTTCACTGTATGGATACTGGGAACTGGTCACCAGCTAGTCAGATATTTCAAATACCAAGAATGTTTTTTTTTTTTTTCAAAAATGTAACAAAAAGTAACTTCCTTGTAAGAGAATAAAACACATTTATTTGTTTGTGTGTGTTTTTGTTTGTTACTTCTATAATTTTGCTGCCTAGGCAGATCCCACTAAACCTAAGGCCTTCTTTTAGGGGAGGAGCAGGGTGGTCATTAACTTGGCTATGGCAATCAGGTCTAGTATACATGGAACATTCTCTTCTTTATATACACCTGGGCTTAGTAAGCCTTTGATGACAATAGAAAAGTAAAGTGTTGATCATAGTTCAATTTGGTATGAGTGGATATGAGGTATTCAATAAAAACAAAACAAAAAAAAGTTTAGTTCCTCTATCTGCAACTCTTTCCTAGCTTCCCAGACTAATAAATATTTTTTAAATAAAACTTTCAAGCATTTAGCACCTAAATGTTTATGTGGCATAATACTAGGGTTCTTCTTAAAGTTCCATAGTTACCAGTCAACACAAATAAATGTTTCATTCCTTATACCTAAATTCCCTCTCCCCTATTTGGCCTGTTATGGTGCAACTTGTGCACAGCTGACTTAAAGGTACCACTTACATCCTGAACTGAAATGAATAAACTTGCTTATGTGCTTTGAATTTTGCTCTTAACAAAGAGATTTAAAAGTTGCAGTTACAATTATATTTATTAGTTATATACTTACCATAAAGAATAACTGTGTAAAATCTTAGCATAACCATCGATGTCCTTCATATGCTGCAGTATTCATCACATAAAGTCCACCTCCATCTGACTCGTATGTCTGGCCAGTATCCAAAAGCCTTCATGCTACTGTGAGTTACGTGCTACACCGCAACACATTACGCATACATCGGCCATAAAGAAATGTCGGGTATAAAGCGGACATCAGCACACACCTACCTCAGAACTGTATGCCACCCAGCACCAACCTGAGATTCTGGTTGTGAAGCATATCAACATGAAACTAGGCAAGTATCAGGGGGAAGGCAGGTTGGGGAATGCAATACTGCAGCATACAGAAGAGAATGACATCTATGGTTATGGTAAGATTTTACACAGCTGTTCTACGTCCTTCTATTCATATGCTGCAGTATTCATTAAATAAGGGAGAATGCCAAAGCTTAAGCATGGGACAGGTTGGGAGGAGGAATAGCCGATGCTTTCTTAATAAATCCATGTAGGATTGCTCTTGCAAACCCAGCTCTGGACTTAGAGATGGTCAAGCTTGTAGTGTTTTGTGAAAGTATGGACAGAGGACCATGTAGCTGCCACCAGAATGGAGCCAATGTCCAAACCTCTAAAAAATGCCCCCAAAGAGGACACTGCTCTGGTGGAGTGATCCTTCACTGGGGAAGCAAGTGTCTTTCCATTTGACAAATAATAAAAGGGAATGGCAATACGAATACAGATAAAAATAGTTTGCTTGCAAAATGACTTACCCAGAGCTCTTGTTTGGTAAAAGACAAACAGGCAGTCTGATCTGCAAATATGCTTGGTCTTGTCAAGGTAGTATGAGTTGTCTGTGCACGTCTAAGGTGTGCAGGAGTCTCTCACTGGGACACAGGGGTGAAGGAAAAAAGGTAGGAAGGTTAACGGACTGATTTAAAGATAACTCATTCACCACTTTAGGCATAAAGACAGGTTTTGTACGCAGGGAAACCGTATCTCTATGGAAGACAGTGAAGGGGGGAATAGACATCAAAGCTTGTAATTCTGAAACCCTTCTAGCAGAGGTAATTGCCACTAACAAGACAGTTTTCCAAGTACAATGTTGCAGGGAAGAGGAGCTTGATAATTCAAAAGGTGCCAGTGCAAGCTTCTCCAAAACAAAATTGAGATCCCAAGGGGGGTGGGGTATTGGTTTCCTTGGAGGTCTGATATGAAGAACGCCTTTAAGGAATGGCTTTACCTCTAACCTAGAGGCCAAAGGAGGAGTCATAAGCAGACAAGCAGAGATGGCTGAAAGGTGAAACTTCACTGAAGAATAGGACTACCCAGCCTTCATCAATTCACACAGATTGGACAAAACCACTGGGACATCCACTGACAGTGGTTGCAGGTCCTTTTTATGACACCAGATGCAAAAAACCTTTTCCATTTGGAAATGTAGGATTTCCTAGTTGCAGGTTTTCTAGCCTCCTGCAGAACTTTTAGCATGTCCTCAGAAAAAATGGTGTCTGTAAGGGATTAAAACCCTATCACCCACAATGTCAGATTCAGAGTTGACAAATGTGGATGTACTACGGTTCCCTTGTCCTGTGTGAGTAAATCCGTCCTGTGGGGTAACTTGTGGTGACTGCACTTGGCTAGGTGCAGGAGAAGAGGGAGCCAGTGCTGCCTTGGCCAAAAGGGAGTCACCAGCAAGATTTTTGGTTGATCCTGCTGAATCGTCAGTAGGACCTTCTGTAACAGAGGCAAGGGGGATGCATATAGAAACATCCCCTTCCAGGAAAAAGACAAAGCATCCAACTTCCAAACCAGGGGATATGGGACCCTGGCGCAAAATTCTAGAAGTTGTCTGTTTATGGGGGAGGCAAATAGATCTATCTGAGGTGTACCCCAATGATAGATAAGGTCCAGAAACACATCCCTGTGCAACATCCACTCTTGGGATTGAGTCATGGATAAGAGTCTGCCACTGTGTTCTGGGCTGACAGGAGATAAACTGCCTGTATGGAAATTTGACTCTGTAAGGCTAATTCCCAAACAAATAGGGCTAGTATGCAAGGAATGTAGGACTTTGATCTCTCCTGCTTGTTGATGTACCAGAGAACTGTAGTATTATCTGTGAACCACCTCAGCACTCCTGGAGCAAGGCTGCTCCGGAAAATTTGTAGTGCCAGAATCGGAGCCATCATCTCCTTCACACTGATATGTTCTTTGGCCTGCTTAGGAGACCAAACATCTCTGACTCTCCAGGCTTGGAGAGCTGCTCCCCAACCCGTGTTTGAAGCATCTGTGAATATCTCTTGGGAAGGAAGGGGTGGTTGCAGTGGTAGGGTGGGTTTTTGTTTACCTGAAGAATCCACCATTCTAGTTCCCTTTTCAAACAAGGAAGAAGTGGAATCAGAAACTCTTAAGGGTGTAAGTGCTGCATCCACACTGTTCTTAGGTACCATTGCAATTTCCTTACATGTAATCTTGCGAAGGGCATCATGGAAACAGTGGATGCCATGTACCCTAACAGACAAAGAAAATCCCTGGCTGTCAAGGACTGGAGGAGAAGAATGCTCTGAAAGCAGGAAGTCAGGAACAAAACTTTCTCTCCTGGAAGACAGGCTAGCATTTTGTCTGTTTGTCTCCTGCATCCCAGGAAAATGTTTTCCTGTGAAGGGATGAGGGAAGACTTCTGGAAATCACAGTGAACCCTAGACTCTGTAGAAGGGCAATAGTGAAGGAAAGGTTTTCTTGAAGAAGCTTTGAGGACTAAGCCTGAATCAGAAGGTCGTCTAGGTAAGGGCAAATTTGAATTCCCTGTGTTCAGCAGAAAGCTATAACATGGGGCCAAAGCACTTTGTGAAGACCCTTGGTGACATACAGAGATCAAAGGGCAAAGCATAAAAATGAAACTGCCAGGAAGCCACAGAAAAACGTAAAATCTTCCTGAACAAATGCACATTATAAACATTTACAGACTTGCTCCACTTTTAAGAAATGTATTATTATAGAACAAGTCCCTTTACATAAAATAGGGGGTGATTTCAGGAAGAGAGTAGAGCAAAAAGAGATATAATGGCAGCCTAAGTTAGGGGCAGACAAGTGTTTTTTAAACAATAAAAGATTGAAATTAGTAAAGTGTAACTGATGGTTTTATATTCATACAGTCACATATTTTTATTCTTTACTACTTTTTCTCCCTATTGTTGAATTGAGTACAGGACTGTTTTAGATTACTTAACTGGCTAATTAAACATAATTTTTATTGGGCATTGCAAGCTTTATGCAGTAGAGTTGGAAATGGTTTATTTATTCTGATGAAGTCCCTTGAGGATGAAAGCAGAAAATAAAGTTTGTTACACTATTTCTTTGAGTTAGTTTCTTCCAATTCTCTTAGCAGTGCTTTTGGTGATTTTTTTATTTTTGTTTGGTTTATATAAATCACCTTCAGTTGGGACATTTTTTTTTAGAAAAAGGATATATAAGAAAAAGATATTAGAATTGAAAAAAAAAAACATTTTGTAACACAATAACACTCGAGAGCTGACAGCGACCACATTCGTATGTGAAGGTAGCAAATGAGACCTGGGATGTGGAGGGGGACTACAGCATTATGATCAAGGGAGGAGCTTGAGATTTAGCAGTAGGTCATGAGCTGTAAAAGGTGTCCGAGTTGGATCTGGGGATAAGATCCAAACCCACATGTTGAGGAATGAATGCAAATTGACATCAGATTCAGTATTATCTGGGACAGCAGCCACAATAATTAAACACAAAACCAAACCCCCATTATCAGTAATTAATTTCTCATTTAAGATGTGCTTTAATTTCTAGTGTCACCTTTATTTTGTCTATAAAAAAACATCCTTACCAACTGTATAACATGCAAGCCTCGCTTCAAAATTTCTTCTAGTTTTTCTAAGGCGTCTTCGAAAACTAATTCTAGCATCTTTCGTTAGTTTTAATATTAAGTTGCCTCCTATACTTATTCAACAAAAATGTAATCTTTTACAAGTCTTATATAATGCACTATTCCACCACAAGGATCTAACATTTTTATGTTAAGTAATTATTGCTGGAACATAATTTTCTACAACCTGAAAAATATAATCATAAAATTTTCGTCAACCAGATTCAACTTCTCTCATAATAGTGTATTCCCATTTCTATTTAATAAATTGCTCTCCAATTATCAAATAAAATGTTCTCTAATTATCAAAAAATCAACTTTATAATAAACATGCCTATATGTTCTCCTTTTTTCAATCAATTCACTGACCTATATTTTATGTGACCATGTAATACTATCATGATCTGAAACCAACCAATCTGGAACAATTAATCACCAATACACTTAACTATTTTAGCCCATATGACATTTAATATGTTAGAACCTCTTATGTCATCTTTAACAATTCATGTATATCAATGTTCCCGACTATATTTTATCACATCTCCTATTACCCTAGTGAAACTTTTGTAACAATCCAGGTTAACATATATATGGTGGATTAAAATCACCAGCAATAATATCAAAATGTATTTCAAAATAGGATGATAAATTACCAAATTCCTTAAGTTTTTTCCTAAACTTTGCTTTGGGGATCTATAAAACGGACATAACAATTACCGATTTATTCAGATTTATTTTAGCTGGCATCTCAAACTTCTCCCACATAATTATATTAGAAGCCCATTTTTCCTTTACATGGACGGATACTCCGCCACCTTTTTTATGCTTTGTTACCTTATGAAATATCTTATATCCATTCAATCCTAATGGAGGACTTCTCTTTGAGAACCTTGTCTAAGTTACCATTGCTACATCAAACTCCTCATTCCTATCTTTTGTTTTGAAGAGAAAATTTAATATTAAGGCTTCTAATATTAAATAGCTTACGTTTTAATTGGGCCATATTTGTACGGTCTTCAGTACTCAATACTGATGTGTTACCTCTATAAACGTATTTGAACACAGAATATTTTTTTTCAAAATAAATCTACCACTTAAATAACTCAAATGAATTTTATCAATATCAAAAAAATCCGGGATTAACATCCATTTCTTCCAATAATGCTGCAACCTTTATAGCAGCTCTAGAACATAGTTTCCTAATGTTATTGGCAAAGCTTCAAGTTATTTTTGTTAATGTATGTATCCAAACTTCTTTACATGAATAACATCACAAAACACCAGTTTAAAATCCTTCTTACTTAATTTTATAATTTCATTAACATAATCAGTAAAAATTAAAATATTACTCCTGCCATCATCATTTACACCCCCTGCTACAATAAGTTTGCTGTACCCTTTCCCATTATCAAAAAATCTTTTTAGTATAATTAGAATGTGTCATGTTCCACAACCTGTGAGACAAGTCACAGTTATCTAACCTTTTCTCAGATTAGGTACTAAATTTCTCACTACCCTTAACACAGAATTGTCAATAATCAATAATCAAAACGTCTTTACTAGATATGGTGCATTCTTTCATTTTATTACTACTACGTACTTCTTCCAAACCCACCAAACAGATGTCAGAACTACGTAAAGCTCTCCTCCTCCTCTTCCTTATAGCCCTTTTCCAATTATCTTCATCATTTAAATCATCTGCCTGAGAAACGCTCTTTGTGTCACACCTATTATCAAACTTGCTACCTGATAGGGACTCTTATACGAGCAGAAATCACAAGTGACACTTCTAAAATTCGAGTAGTTTCAACACACATTGTATCACTAGCACATCACATCTCTGTACGATCGGATGCATACCATCACTATTTTCTATACTTTCTTTCAATTTCTCAATAACATCTATGTCAACTTTACCACATAAACAAGTAGAGGCAATAGTCTGAACGTCTTTATTTTTAAGAATTTTAACTACTGGGAAAATATGTAATGTTAACACCTCTACCTACTTGCACACCAAAATCAGAATAATCTTTTTTAAGGTTAGGTATATTAACAAGATTAATATACTGACATCTATTGTACTGTAAATCGAATCCTCAACATTCCATTCTTCAATAATATCATTCATTTTACATACCTTACATTGTGATTGAAAACTTCTATCCAATAAATCCTGTAGGCAATATTTATCCATTTCTTCCACTGTATACTAAAATGACTACATATGTAGTCACACAACACACCTAACAAACAAAGATGCAAACACAAACGTGTGTCTTCATGAGACATGTCTGCTCACTTGCATCCAATATTCCAATTGATTCTGCTATACAAACACCCGTGCCTACTAAAATACAACCTTCTGCAGCCAGTAAAAGGATTTGAGGGAAATTTAAACCAGCACACAAAGCAAAAAAAAAAAAGAATAATTAAAATGTACAGCTCCGGAAGCAGGACAGTTTGACCCCAATGCAGTTGGATACACTTTCATATTAAAATTCACATTTATTGTCTATGAGAATATTTATTGGACAGTTTAACCCAGGATGTTTTGACCCATTAAATTTAATAAAATCATTTTAATATTTAATTAGAAATTTTAGATAGAAATTTAATACATTACTTAACATTTTAATAAGCAAATGTTAATGTATTTAATATCTAAATATAATTTAATTAACAATAATTTTTAACATGTCAGCAATGAAATCAATCATGAATTTTACATAGGAAGCTAACATATTTAACTAGTGTATTTGAAGATTTACTCAGTGTATCTGAAATTTTATTCAGTTTTATGCATTTAATTATTATTAAAGCTGGTTTTATGGACCAGACAGTGTTCCATTTTTTTTTACTTTGCTAATGTGAGTTTTATTATGATTGTACCAGGTTACTCTCCAGTAATGCAAATAATATTTTGTTCTGTTTAATGACGGGTTATTTTCTGTGCATTTGTGTATGTTTGTCATATATTTTCGCTATTCTTGATGAGTGCTATAAACTATTATAAAGCCTTGTTAACTAGGTCATAACAGTAGTATCAAACCATATTCAAAGAGTTATAGATCTAGATATGGAATGTGTTAAAGCAGGGGACAAAACGTCCAGTACTCATCAGGGCTACTACTAAATGTCACTGTACACAAGGACACAATGTCCCAGCTTTAAAAAATAAATCAAATGCATTAAGCAAACATGGACCAAAAAGGAAGATAACATCCAGAGTGATATACCCTTGCTTTATGCTTAGCCATATAAAGAGTTATAATGTAATAATTTTATTTTGTCTGTAATTTGAAGCATCTTATAATCTGGTAAAAGAAATACTACAGAAAAAGCAGGATTTTACAGCACAGAGAGCTCTCAGTACAAATCAGAAATTTCTGGCTATTGGAGGGATAACCTGGACACTGTTGTACATTTCCAAAGATACTGACTATCCCACGTTACAATTACAGGAAGTACTTAGTGAAACAAAGGAAACAAGTTTAGTGCTTATCAGTGGTTTTCACTATGGGGGTGATATTTTAGAAACATCATAACGTCTTGCAACTGGTAATAATCTCTGCAGTGTACAAAAAGTGCCTTAATCTTTAACATGAATATTTAACCTATAGAGTGGGTTTGTTCTAAAGTATTAGATAATCTATGTAAATGAGTATTATGCAAACCCTCTCATCCATATTTATTTATTGGCATTTGTTTACCGGGAAAGTCTGACTGCACAACAAGTATCCATTTTCAGCAGAGGGCCGGGAAGAAAAGCTCCATATAAATAAAAAATAGGTATTAAAAACATAACACAATTTTAATATTACTAAATAGTTGACATCTATACAGACAATACAGTATTATAAAAGTTGCTAAATGAATACAAAAGAAACACCCATGAAATAAAACTATAGCAATTAATTTTATAAGGTTAGATGGTAAGGTTTAAAGGTGGACTCAGAGAAAAATTTACTTAAGAATACAAATTTTAAGGTTAATATATAAAAAAGGAAAATATTTGAGCAAAATAAGATGGGTAAATGGGGTAGACTGATACTGACAAACATACTGCAATGCCAACTTATATAAGATTTGTTTTTTTATAAGCAGGACGTCTTACTAAAAAAAATAAAACAGTAAATACTTAAGCATGGTTGATACCTGCTACCAATTTTACAAGACAAGGGAATGTTTAAGTACTCCTATACTTACCATCCTTGAAACTTGCAGATTTTGTTTGTAATGAAAAGCAGAACTGTTTATAAAAACACAGGACTCGAAAAAGATTATGCACATATGTCCAGATTCCATGTGTGTACATTCCCAAACATCAGGTGTCACAGACAAAACAGTTAGTATAAACTACAAGAAAAAACTAGCCAAGTTAGAGTTTTCACAGTGTGATACCTTAAACCTTCTGTAATAGAGGCCCATGGGATATATACAAATGACCCTTTAGGACATCAGGTGTTTCAGCTATATAGCTTCTGACTATCCATGTCTTTTTATTCTTTATTTTTAAGTCTTTGTGGATACATTAAGGCCAATAAAGGGGTTTGGCTTTAAACATGGTCTCAGAACCATTTGACTTACTGGTTAACTTATAAACAAAAATAACTTATAAACAAACAAACAAATTAAATAAAGTAAAAACTTGTAGCAATTTTTGACTTTTATTGTCAAAAGAGTGTTTACATCATAACATTATACTGATTTTCATGTGAGCTTGATTTGTCAGCAATAATCAATTCATGCAGTTTGCTGTGATGTACATTAACCAGTCACTGGTATATGCAATATGAAAACTGGTGCTCTACAGCAGCCTGAAGAAGCATTAGGTTAGAACTAAGTTATATTTGCTAGTTGTGCCTGTGTTTTACTCCACTTGTCTTTTTCTATTTTTTTTTAATTAGAAAAATAAAGTCATAGGTTTGTAAGGAACCTTTGCTCTTCAATTAACCCTCCTCTCTCTTACTCTTTAAACAAACAGAAAATAAAACGTGCGACTTTTGGCCCACTTACAGTATGTCAGGGGGCAGCAACCCCATTTACAAGCACTCCATGTAACCTGTCACAGTGAGCAGAAAGTAAAGGGGCTAGCAGCCCACTCTTACAAACATTATACATATATATATATATATATATATATATATATATATATATATATATATGGTTCCCCTTCACAATCTCGAATTACTGAATGCTCGAAATTCAGTAACTCGAGACTATAAAGTCAAAAACCCAAAAGCGCGAATCTGCATAAGCGGAAATTCAAATATCTCGAATTTGCGCTTATACATGTCAGCTACAGGATGGGAAGTGTGTGAATCAGGATGTTTTACGAAAGTGAAGGTGAGTGAGTGTATGTGTGTGTTTTGTAAGTTGTGTGTGTGTGTGTGTGGGTTAGGGTAGGGAGGTGGGAGTATGAGTGTGAGTGTTGGGTGTGTGTGTGTGTGTGTGTGTGTGCGTGAGGCAGTTTAAAATGTCTGTGTGGTGTTTTTTATTTTGTGCATTAGTGCGATCTCGGAGTTAGAATATATAAGTAGGGGGGTATGGGGGGGGTGCAGCTCGCCACATGGGGGGTGCAGGGGATGTAGTGTAGGGCTTGTAGTTTAAGTGATGTGGGTTGTATGGTGTTCATGTTGTGTGGTGTATGTGTTATGTATGTTTGGGGTTTTTAGTTTTTGTGCTTGTGGGTTTTTGGGATTTTTGTAGGTTTGATTTTACAGTCTCGAGTTACTGAATTTCAGTAATTCGAGATTGTGAAGGGGAACCATATATAGATATAGATATATATATATATATATATATATATATATATATATGTGTGTGTGTGTGTGTATGTTTATTATAAGTCAAAGAGTAAATAGTCTATATACGGCAGATACTAATGTAGACGGGGACAAATATCTATGGATTTGCTTTAGATAATTTCAATACATCAAAACTGGGGTAATCCTTAACCAGTGCCATGGCTTAAAGAGGTAAAACCGACTAGTAGCTCAAGTGTCAGAGGCACTGGCAGGGACAAGATATGTATTCCTATCCTGGGGGTGAGTGTGCACCTTTTAGCACTCCTTGAAAAGTGATTCCTGATGGAGGATGTGTAATCATAAGCGGGGCACTTTCTATGGTGGGAATAGGAAGAGACCTTAGCTAGGTTATGGTGGAGGCAGGATGATTTGCCAGCATGTCCTCACTGCACATCCACCACTGACTCAGGAGGACTACACAGGGAAATGGGAAGTTACAGCATAATACAAAACTTTTAGACAGAAATATGAAACTGAATCAGGAAGCCTCAGTTTCATCACCAGTCCTGTGAATGAGTCTGATTAAGTCTGGGAGAATCCAAAAATGCTGTGAAGTGACCAAAATAATGCACAAAAGATGGAATACTAGAAAAAGAGAAAGACTACCCAATCAGTTTTATTTTTTATATCTGAAATGAATCTACTATATTTTTAAAAATGCATGTTGAACACACGGGTTCCTGCATCACAAGCAGGCAGGGAATGCTGCTATACATCCTATACAGTGAAGTGGACTATAGTGAAGATTACTGGATCGAGTCCAATGGTTTCTGTATTAATGGTATGTGAATCAATTGCTTGAATGCCAAATACAAAGAAAGTTGAGAAACCATCAACAGTTAGCAGGATCTCATTCTTACATTTGATAATTTCAGTTAGTATGCATATAATACAAAAAAGGGGAGGGCAAATTGCCCACACCACACAACTGCTTAGACAGTCTGTCTTCTTTATATAGTGCACTTTGAAAAATGAAGCATATTGCATATCATACTAAAAAGACTAAATCATAGTTATTATAAAGGAAGGGGTGCAGACTGAATGTTATGCTCTCAACCCCAACACCCCAATCTTGTCAATAACTATTTAATAATAGATTTTTTTCTAACACAAAATTGTGGACAGACTTTTCTGTCACAGCCACAAATTATTTCACTTGTCTCACATATGATACACATAAAAATGTTTGTCATATATGTTCATTATAGGAGCATTTTATTGCTTTATATGTATCTGCTGTTGTACCTTAAATGCAGTTATTCTTGAGCTTATTCACTGATTTTTTTTCTTTGATTACTGTAATTTATGAGTACAAGCCACATTTATTAAAGTGTTGTGTACACCACCTACCAATTCAAAGTAAATGGATGCTGCCAGTGCTCTGGCTTCAAAGGTTGGTACAGAATTTACACCCCGTTGAGGATCAAATTATGATGTGCTCCTACTTTATTCTCAGTGGTAACCACTATTGGTAACCTTTTCTGTCACCATTTGTATTACTTTATCATATTTTTTATGCTTTTTTTTTAAATTATATTTTCAATTCTTGATGCAAATGGGTAACAGCTAAAATTGGATTTTTGTAACCCAACCCCTACCCCAACTATTCAGAGTAAATAAATTAAAAATAGCTCTCAGTTCTTGTCCTTCAATTCACATGATGTAGAATTTTGTTATTACAAAAATACATCACCTAATATTTAGTTATATTAAATAGTAGTTAGCTCATAGGTTCATAGATTAGTACTAAGCTAACTGCCCTTGGGAGACGTTTTAAGCCTAGCCATTATCCCTTGTGAGACTCAAACCTTGCACCTTGTGCTTACAAGGCAAACACCATTTAGTGGTATGGTCATGGATATATCTGCTGTTTTATGTAACCATTGCTTGTTATAGCCTATATTTTACTACAAACTGGTAACTATAGTTCAATTCCAGGCATTAATGGAGACTTCTTGCATGAAAGATGTGTAAGGTACAATGAACGCAGTGAATCCATAGCAAATTCAGAAAAGTAACTAAACGGAAGTACCACAAGAGGTTCTGGTTTAGCTACCATATTCTAAAAGCCAGTAGCAAAAATTATCATCAATTCCCAGGATTGATCAGAAAACATACAATCCAATGGCCTTCATGATCTCCTACTGGTATTTTCTACTCCATTATAATACTATAAGATTAATTTTGAAGAAGGTTAATGAATGATGCTTAAGATGACGGTGCCTTGTGTGGCAATGGCTTCTCTGGCTCTCACTGTACCTTTGTGTTTTTTTATGCTGATTTTCTTGTGAATCTTGTGAATTGTAGTTCAATTCCTGGTTCAATGGGTATCCGTGATGTCTGTGGTGTCATGTTGAGTTGGGTTGCGTTTTAGCTGTGAGTGTCGCTGAACTGGACAAGGAAAATGTGGGCCTTCAGTGGTGAATTTGTGAGAGCGCTAAATATGGAAGGCAGAAGCAAAGACAAGACTTGGTGGCCAAGGTTTGATTTTAAAAAGAATGGATCAAATTGTTGGCCTGAGCGATCCATTTTTGGTTTGGGAGACAATGATATATAGGTGATGGAATGGTGACTGTGGCAGTGTGAATGGTTGGATTGCTGGAAGACTGCTGTGCTAGCTGTGGCCATTCAGGCCTTTAGGTAGCGGCAGTTGCTCCGTATGCAGTCGCGAATGCCCAATTTCTGTCTGTTGGGTTTCTGTTTGCATCAGAAGTGGGTCTGTCGTGCTGAAGGGGCCCAGACTGGACTCGGGATATGCTGGAGCTGGAGAGGGAGATGGCGGTGATGCAGAGGCACCGGATTGTTGCAGTTGTAGTTGCAGGAGCCTGAGCTTTCTGTGCCTTTCACTTGCACTGTTGTCACTGATGTTGTGCATCTCTGTTTCTCTCTTGCTGTGTTTTTATGTTTTGTACATGTGCTCGGAGAAACAAAATTTGTTTCAGCTGTGCATTATGTATGGTCTGAATGACAATAAAGTTACTTTAATTGACTGATTGACAACTTAACAGTGTAAGGGGAAGCTTATTCCATATTCTTGGAAAGCACAATGTAATGCATCTGTCACTTTTTTCTGTTAATGATACATGGTATTAGGTTCTCAACTTTGATGTTAGCTACTCCAAAGGGGTGTTCCAGGCACAAACTTTGAATATAATGACAAGTTCTACAGACTTTCTGAAAAGGCAAAAATCTTAACTTTTTAAAGAAATTCTTCAGTGTTTAAGTACAGTAAACCAACCACATATGCCATTACTGACAATTCCAGGAGCAGTTTCCCACATCCCTAGTTTATAGCAAGAAAGTACTGTACTGACAAGATGGTTGGCTTCATTTTACGATGCTATGGACAGAAACAAGGACCTTTGGCCCCTCAGTACTCCTTACTTACATACATATATTAATGACACAGTCATACAAACATTGAGGAAAAGACAAGACACCCTTTAAGGGTGTAATACAACTCGTACTTTAATGATACTGTACCAAGGCAAACACATTTTTAAGAACCAAAGCTTGAAGGAACTAGCCTTGTGCACCATCTTTTTGGGGATCTACATTTGGACAGTACAAATGTCCCTTGACCTCCCAAGGAAACACCTACTGCTAATGTCTAGTGAACCTAAATGAAATAAACCATAAATACATTGATGTATAATGTTTACTGAGACTATGCCCCTCTCAATACTCTTCTGAAATACCATCATTTGAAATGGTTCCTTCTGAAGAATATGGCAAATCACAAACCAAGGATGGTTTTGTATAGAAATTCATACTCACATGTCGTGTTACGTTATAAAGAAGCACTGCTCATTCTGACTACTTAGACTGTCAAGAAAAGGGTCTCCCCACATCATAACAGATTTCCATTAAACATCTTTTCTACCAGCTGAGTTACTTGCTCTGGAGTACAGTAATGCTTATATAGTACTAAAAAATGTACCAGTGCAGACTACAAAAACGTTTTAAAACCAGACTCTCATTCATCTGAACAGATGAACATGGTTAGCATTTTATAATTTTTTTTTTCATAATATGAACACAATAACTTATTTATTCTCACACAAAATATAGCTATTATATCTGCCAAGGGTTGGAGTAAGTCTGGGTTTTACTCTTTCCTGGGCAGGCTTAGCACATACTATGATGAAAGCAGTAGTAAATACTGCATAACTCTCACACTTCTCAGGTATTACAGTTACTACACCATGCTAAATTATTTAATTCTTCAGTTTTGCTTGGTTTTACCTGAAATACACACTGAACAATGTCATACAATTTGAAAGTATTACTGAAAGTGTTTTAGAGCTTATGTCGTCTTCCTGACCTCTAGGTCTGAAGAGCATCCTGGGAGAGTGCTAATAACAGAGTTACTTATACCAGCATGAAGGCACTCCAGAGGGTTCTATTTTGAGAAAAGGGAGCTGAACCCTTGAGAAGAGAAACCAGCTGGATTTACTGCTGCCTGTGTAGGAGAAGAAGCTGTTTTGGATTATCCTCATCAGTGGAATTGTAGACCGAGCTGATCTTCAGTTGTGCAAGTCTTCATGATTCTGAAGAACTCCTAACTTGAATGAAGATGTACGCAATGAAACAAATTCAATAAATAGTCTCCTCTTGCATGACACTGTTCAGTGTGTACTTCAGGTTTTAATTATCTTTTACACACTTTTCAGAGAGCTCTTTGAAGGTTTCATTCATTGCAATGATAAAACTACTGAGATGATATAAAAAGTCCTGAATACTACTGTTAGGTACAATAGACTATATAGCCAGCACTCACCTCACTTGTGATACTACCATTAAGCATGGTACACTATATAGCCACAGTTCCCGCATCACTTGTGATACTACTATTAAGAATGGTACACTATACAGTCAGCACTTGCCTTACTTGTGATACTGCAATTAAGTATGGTACACTATATAGCCAGCATTCACCTCACCTGTAATACTACTAAGTATGGTACACTACATAGTCAGCCCTCACTTCACTTGTGATACTACTATTAAGTATGGTACACTATATAGCCAGCAATTGCCTCATTTGTGAAAGCACCCCACCACTCAACTCCAAACAGCACATTAAGGCAGTGTTCCCTAACAGTACCACTAAACAAGACACACACACTCATGCATATACACACACAAGCATGACACAAACTATCAATCCCCCTAGCTCCTTCTCTAACCTGCAGATACTCTCTCACTCACAAACACAACAGGCTGTGATCTTCCCAATCCCTCACTCTAACCCTAACCCACGAACATTCGTGCAAACAGACACGCACTGAAATACTCAGCCCCAGTACAAAGACAAACTACAAATTAAAGTTTTGGCATTGCTACCCACTCACATTTAGATACATTTCTTAACCAACATTTGATTTTTCTCCACTTATCACATCTTGCACTTGAGCATGTGTGACACCTGAAACAGTGTCCAAAGAAATCAATGCAAGACTAATCGTATGGCAACCATACATATATTCAAAAATAAATGGAGCTAAAGCACAGTCTGCAAACATACTCATTGGTTAAAAAATGCTGTGCTCCATTATTTGTTCATAACTGGTGAAAAAAAAAAGGCCAGACATGTATGTTACCGACAGTCCACCACTTAGTATCTCTTGTACTCTTATATTGAGAATAAGGGAAAACTCCAAAACTAATCAAGGATATAAGCTCCAAATCAGGGACACTTATTAAATACTGATACCGCTGACACAGAGAGTTGAGAGACTAAGAGAATTTGAACTAACACGCAATTTCTAAAGCAAAAGAAGTCTAACTGTAAGGATTGCCATTATTTATGGACTATAATGGCTTTACTGGAAAGGCTCACCCAGACTCTGCTACAGTTTGCTGTGAGGGAAAGGTTAGTTTGCTTTCTATTTGCTGTATTTTGTATTACAATATTGCCTTTTTCTGTTTTGTATACAGTGATTTTTCTTTACACTGTTTTTTACCTGTATTCTGCTTTTAACTGTATATTAAAACTTGAAAAGAGACCACAGCTCTGTCTCTTGTGAGTCAGACAGAACTTAGAACAGGTCAATAAAGGAGTCACACAAGTTAGAACAGGTCAGTTAAGGTTAATCATCTGTGAACTAAGGGGGTGGAGCTAGGAACTAAACTTTCTATTTAAGGGATAAAAATAAAAGTTATGTACCTACCATAACATTCCATGTTTGTTGTCCTTCATCTCACCTTCCTTCATGCTGGTTGGATAGGTCCTGAGCTGATCCTTGGCTCCGACTTGGCCGATATACAATAGCTCGAGAGCTTTTACTGGCTCGAGGCTACCCCTCATCCCAACATGCCTAGTGGCAGCTAACCAGATCTCGTTTGTAATAGCCCACACTAGACATATGTAGCAAGAAAAACTATTTTTTACTAAGCTCTTACACCAAGGTAGGAAGGAAAGAAGAAAGTAGAAAGTATGGTTTAACCAACCTGGTATGTCAGCAGGAAACTCAGCCAGTGTAATCAATAAAGAACTCCTCTCAAACCTCCAGGAAGGGGGAAGGAGGGGGGACACAAGAAGGAAGGCGAGATGAAGGACAACAAACATGGAACGTTATGGTAGGTACATAACTTCTTTATGTTATGTTGTCCCATCTCATCTTCATTCTTGCTGGCTGGGACCGCGTCCATAGCACCTGGTTCTTGGGTGGCTCACTGAAACAAAACTCTTCAGGACCATGGACCCAAAGGATGCCCTATTCTGGGAGACCACATCCGCTTTGTAATGAAAGATAAAGGTATGAGGATTTGCCCATGTTGCTGCTGCACAGATTGAATCTAAAGGCAATTTAGCTTGGAAGGCAACAGAGGTGGCTAAGGCCCTGGGTTGAATGTCCTCAGGGTCTTCCTGGAAGCGACTTTTTAAGCAAACCATATGAATAAGTGATTGTGTCTGACAGACATTTTGATAAAGTCACTTTAGAAACTGGATAATTTTGCTTATTGTCAGCAAAGGATATGAACAATTGGTCTGATTTTCTGAGGTCTTTGGTCCTGTGTAAGTAAAAACGTAGTCATCTATGAACATCCAATTGGTGTAATCTATACTCTGCCTTGTTGCCATAATTGGGGAAGAACACATGAAGCTCAATGGATTAATTTAAGTTTTACTCAGAACAAACCTTTGGCAAGAAATAAGGATTGGTCCTTAAGAGAGACTCTAGCTTTGTGAAAAATGAGATATGGTGGGGAGAACAGACAAAGCATGTAATTCAGAAACCCATCTAGCTGAGGTTATAGCAACCAAGAAGAGGGTTTTCCAACTCACGTCAAGGGGCAAGATGCTGCTGGTTCAAAAGGGGGCAGAACCATTGAAGCTAAAACCAAGTTTAGGTCCCAGGGAGGGGGTTCTCTTACCGGGGGCTGTAAAGTGTTGTACCTTGTAAGAATGCTCTGCACAACTTACGGGACATAATGTTTGAACCCAAGTCTCCTACACGAAAATTGGACATGGCAGCCAGTTGGACCCTAATAGTAGCTGCAGCTGCCCCTTTTTTGAAGTTTTCGGCCAGAAAGTCAGGAATCTTGTGAACAGGAGCCCTAAAAGGATCAATGTTATTACTTTTGGCCCAGTAAGTGAACCTCTTCCATTAGTTACTGTAAATCCTCCTAGTAGTGGGCTTGTGGGAGGACACTAGTATGTGTTGTACAGCAGGGGAAATGTTTGGGAGCATGGCTAAGACTTGAAATGACGTAACCAAGCAGTCAGCTTGAGAGTTTGAAGGGATGGGTGAAGCCCGCCTGACTGATGCGTCAGGAGGTCCGGAACTGGGTCCAGTATCCAGGCTCCAGTTGAAGGTGATGGCGATGAAACGGAAACCATATCTGATGAGGCAAGTAAGGAGCAATGAGGATGAGTTTGCAACCCAATGATTTTGCTTTCTGAAGTACCTTTGGAATGAGATGGAAGGGTTAAAAAGCATATAGTAGTCCCAGAGGCCAATCATGAACAATTGCATCCCTGGGTGACTGTCCTGGAGTGGGAACTAGGGCGAAGTAGCTGCTGCATTTGTTGTTTAGGGGAGTGGCAAAAAGATTGCAGCATGACTGGCTCCATTTGTGGAAAATCAAGTCCGCAAAATTCTTGTTTCAGGGACCACTCGTGAGGCATGAGGACAGCCCTGCTGAGCCTGTCCGCTATCACAATGGATTTTTTCGAGAATGTGCGTTGCAATCAGAAAACTTTGGAAAGACATCCCCCACTGCCATACTCGAAGTGCCTCCTGACACAAGGGGTAAGATCTGGTTCCACCCTGCTTGTTGATGTACCATACCACTGACATATTGTCTGTCTGGTTTCCCATGGTCCCTGTAGGTAAAGAGTCTTGAAGTGCTTGGAATGCCAGAAGCACCGATCTCATCTCTAGAACACTGATGTGCAAATGGTACTCGTGAGGTTGCCATGTTCCTTGGACAGTCCATCCCAGATAATGCCCCCCCACCCTATCTGGGAAGCGTCTGTAGTCACTGTGGCTACCGGATACGGGTCTAGAAAGGGTCTGCCCAGAGTCACCTGGGGGGAGACCAGCCGCCATAGTAGATCCTTTTTGTAAGATTTTGTGATCAAGATCAAGTGTGACATTGGCAATTCCTGGAAAGACCAATGAGCAAAAAGAAGCCACTGTAGAATCCACATCTGGAAGTGTGCTAAAGGAACTAGCGTAATAGCTGCAGCCACTGAGCCCAGTACATGTAAGACTTGTCTTGCCTGAACTCTGGTCTTGTTTATGAGAAAAGAAACTTGTTGACGAATGGTTGACACCCTGTCTAGAGACAGTTTTGCTATCATGCATCCTGTATCCAAGTCTGCCCCTATAAAGGTAATAGACTGACAAGGCAACAATGCAGATTTTTCATAGTTTATTGTGATGCCTAACATGGAGCAAGTTTGGATTGTGTAGTCCCGTGCCTTGATTAGTTGATGCTCGGTGGTAGCAGTGAGGAGCCAGTCGTCTAGATATGGAAACACCTGGAATCCTGGATGCCTCAGGTGAGCCGTGACCACTGCCATACACTTAGTAAACACATTGGGGGCTGTGGTGAGACCAAAAAGCAGGGCCCTGAACTGATAATGACTGTCTCCCAGCCAGAAGCGTAGGAATCTCCTGGATTGCCTGCCCATTTTAATGTGGTAGTACGCGTCCTGGAGATCTATGGAGCACATCCAATTATCCTGACCCAAGAAGGGAAGAATGGACTGCAGTGACACCATCCGGAACTTTGTCTTTTTTACCAATTGGTTTAGCTTGTTGAGATCCAAGATTGGTCTCAAGTCCCCTGTCTTTTTTGGAACTAAAAAGAACCTTGAGTAAGTTCCAGACCCAATTTGGTCTGCGGGGACTTCTTGGATGGCTCTTTTTTCTAGCAATTGTTGAACCTCTAGGATTGCATGATCCCGAAAACTGGGTGGAGCGTCTGGGATAGAACATTTGTCTTTTGAGGGGGGCTGAGAAAAGAGAATTTTGTAACCCCTGGATATTATCAACAGTACCCATGTTTTTCTTGTGAGAGATTGCCAGGCTGCTGGGTACAGTGATAGTCTTCCCCCGACTGCCTCCAGAGGTGGACAGCCGGACCTCCCTCTTCAGGAGTGCTGGAAGGGCCCAACACAGAAAGTATCTCTGTCGCCCTGCTGTTGCGGACCCAGTTTACTGCAAGGGCAGTGTCTTCCTTTGTTGTTTCCCCCTCTGCCCCTGGGGGAAAAGTCACCACGTGTGTCTGGCGAAGATCCCTAGGATTTTCGGAACCACATTTTTCCACTCTTTTGACCCTTAAGATAGGGTCTAGATGGAGTGGAAAAACAGACCCCTATGGCAGAGTGAGTCTTGCCATCCTGTTCACACCTGATGAGAGTCTCTTTTACCTAAGGGCCAAACAAGGACGAGCCATCAAAGGGGGTGTTGGTAAATGAAGACTTAAAGGGTTCCGCAAATTGAGAAAGGCGCATCCAGGAGTGTCTGCATAAAGCTACTCCGGAACCTGCTGCCCTACTCTCTCCATCTGCCACATACAAAATGAGCCTCATGGAAGAGTTTACCACGGAGGTCATGTCGCAAGCTGGGAAGTTGGCCTGTTCACAACTCCTTCAGCTGTAGGATCTTGCAGGGTATCGCCGAACTACTTCAGGAGATCCCTCTTAAGTTGTGTGAAATGCGACAAGTAATTCAGTAAACTGAGAGCAAATGTCGCTGAAGAAAACTTACGCTTCCCATACCTGTCCATCATATGAGACTCTTTGTTCGGCAGATGGACAGATGAAGAAGTTTCCGCAAGTTCCTTTTTGGTGGCTGCTGCCACCACCATGGCATCAACAGGGACTCCATTGGAGAGAAAAGACTTTTCTGGAGCTGTAATGAATTTATTAGGTCTCCTTGGAACAGGTTCCAAGGTCTCTGGAGCGGGCCACACCTTTCGACTCACTACAGACAAAAGTGGGTTGAAAGGCAGAGACACCCAAAAGGTGGAGGGTCGGGAACCAAATGCGTCCAGGTATACAGACTCACCCTCAGAAGGGGTTAGGGACTTCCAGCCACCCCTCTGTCTAAGGATTTCCAAGATGTCTGAAAAGAAGATATCCTCAGAGGGGGACCGTGGGGACCCTTCCGACTCATCCAGATCCGTATCTGAAGTGATAGACTCTGGGGAGTCTAGATGCTTCCTCTTACACTTCTTCTGAGGGACCTCCTCCAAATGTTTGGGGGAGGTTTTGGATGAAGTGGGGTCACCCAGTGGGGCATCCTGGGGCACAGGCTCCCTACGCTTGCCAGGAGGGGGGACACAGGCACTGAGGGAGATGGAGTCAATGGAGCCGAGGGTGCAGCAGTCTCAGGAGACAGCATGCTCCTCATCACCTCAAAGGCACCATGGTCCCGAGTTGAAGGATCCTCCGGCTTCAAAGAGCCCAGAGATCTCCTTCGAACTGGAAGTGAAGGCTCTGAGGCTGATGTAGGAGCAGAGCTCACCTGCTCCAAAGCTCTGAGAGGGAGAGTTGAGTCGGACAAGGGTCTGATGCCACTTCCCCCCTCGGAGCTGGCGAGACAGCTTCGGTGCCCAGACCCATCGACGGACTGAGACATCAAGGAGATCGGAGTGGTTGACAGAACCAATAAGGGAGAAGAAAACGGAGCCGATGGTTCCACCATCATGACCTCCATGCACTCCAGCTCAGAGCTCAAGACAGTCAGAAGAGGAATCTATGAAGAAGCTGGGAGGGCCGAAGGAGCCAAATCCTTATGGGCTAGGCTTGAGAGTAATTTAGCAGGTGCCTGTGACTTGAGGAGCCTGTTGACCATACATCATGGTCCAAAAGTCTGGAGGACCAAGAGGAGTGTAAAGAGGACCGGTGACTACTCGCTCCAGGTTGCAGCAGAGGAGATTGTGGAGCGGAGTGTACCTGCTCCAAAGAGGGAGACCTTGATCTCTTATGGATCCGGACCGGCTCCGAGGACACAGATGGAGCCACTGGAGACTTGGCTTTGTCGAAGCCAATGCTGGGGTCTGACACAGCCGAAGGCTTCTCAGTAATTTTTGTCTGTTCCAAGCTCAGAACCAATGGCTTGAAGTGTTTCTCGGACACTTTGGCTGGCTGAGGACCCTGAGACAAGGCATCTTGATGGTTCTACAGGGGGCCATGTAAAATAAGCTTATTTTTTCTTTCCTACAGGAGTCTGGAACTGAAAGCATGACAGATCGAGCAAGAGTCCTGCAGGTGAACAGCCCCTAAACAATAAACACAACTCGTGTGCCTGTCCATAAGGGCCATTTTTTGGCAACACAAGTCGCATTTTTTAAACCCAAAGGGTTTAGACTCTTTAGACATAACGAGCACTAATCAGGAAAAGGTTTCCACAGAGAAAAACAGAAAACTATCACTCACAGCCTACAACAAGTAGAAGCAAACAGGCGGATAACCACAAAGGAAAAAACCTTAAAATTATTATTTTTTTTTTTTTTGAAAAGAAGAAGAGGAGGAAAGGGGAGAGCCTCCAACTTAAATGGCAACTCCCTTGATGACAGAACCTTCTCAGAGAAGGGGTGAAGAAAAGGAATAACCCTCTAACTTAAATGGGCTCTAAGGGGAAAGCAAGCCTGAAAGAAAAAATGATGGCCAAAAACACCACAAAGAGCAGAGAAAGGGGTCGTCAGACTAAAGAAGAAAGATACACAATCTAATGAGTCAATATAACCAGTAAATTTAACAAAAATTAGCAAGTAACTAGAAAAAACAAAGTACTTAGCCTGAGCCAGTATGGAGCAATCTCGACGCTGCAAGCAGCAAACAAGATCTGGGTAGCTGCCGCTAGGCATGTTGGGATAAGGGGTAGCCTCGAGCCAGTTAAAGCTCTCGAGCTATTGTATTTCGTCTGAGTCGGCTCCAGACCCGACCAACCAGCAAGAACGAAGGAGAGATGGTACAACATAACATTAAAACATTTCAGAGCTTTACTGGAAAAGCTCAATCAGACTCTGCTACAGTTTGCTGTGAGGGAAGAGGTTAATTTGCTTTTTATTTGTTGTATTTTGTATTACGTTATTGTCTTTTTCTATTTTGTATACTGTGATTTGTTTTCTTTACACTGTTTTACTTGCAGTCTGCTTTTAACTGCATATTAAAACTTGAAAATAGACCACAGCTCTGTCTCTTGTGAGTCAGACAGAAATTAGAACAGGTCAATTAAGGAGTCACACATACTTTAAGTTAGACCAGGTCAGTTAAGGTTAATCATCTGTGAACTGAGGGGGTGGAGCTAGGAACTAAACCGTGACTGCAGCTGTACAAAACTGTACTATGGTCATCGTGCATACAGCTGCAGTCATAACAGATGGGTAGAATCCCAAAGCTAAGAAAGAGGTGGTAGGCACTAGGTGGAACTAGGAGGAGCCAAAATGCCCTGCAAGACTGCAGTGGCAAAGCCTGCTCTAGATTTGGAGTATAATGGTAGGTTGTAGTGCTTGGAGAAGGTATGCACAGAACTCCAAGTGGCTGCTTCCAAAATATCCTTGGTAGGTACTCCTCTGAGGAAGGCTGCAGAGGTGGCTCTGGCCCTGGTGGAGTGGGTTCTAATGCCTGTAGGTACAGTTTTGCCATGAAAAGAATAGCAAAAGCGTATGCAGTGTGCTATCCATTTTGAGATTGTCTGTTTGGAAATTGGCTTTCCTTGAACTCCTACCGCATAGGCCACAAAGAGCTGTTCTGCTTTTCTGAAAGGCTTTGTTATGTCCAAATAATAACGCAGTTGTCTGTGGATGTCCAAGGAATGTAGTAATCTCCCCCCCCCTTGTTTTGAGGATTAGGATAAAAAGTAGGTAAATGTATGGCCTGATTTAAAGCTACCCTGGATACCACTTTAGGCATAAAGGACGGGTTGGTTCGTAAGGAAACTCTGTCCTGATGGAAGATGATAAAAGGCTGGACAGCCATGAGAGCCTGTAGTTCTGAAACTCTATGAGCTGAAGTGATAGCCAGAAGGAAAGCTGTTTTCCAAGATAAATATTGCAAATCTGATGAGGCAGCTGGCTCAAAAGGAGGCAAGGTCAGTTTTTCCAGAATAAAATTAAAATCCCAAGCAGGTTTTGATTGTTTCCTTGGAGGTCTTAAATTCTTAGGCCCTCTGAGGAACTGTCTTAAGAGAGGGTGAGAGAATAAAGGTGGATCAGTGTTGTATTCTGCAGAAATGGCTGAGGCATGGATTTTGATGGAGGAAAATGAAAGTCCACTGCTTAGCAGTTCCGCCAAATATTGTAGTATTTGAGGTAAATTCAGTTTTCCAGGGTCCTGGCCCTTTTACTCATTCCAGAGCAAAAACGTTTCCATTTTGCGGAGTAAGCTTTTCTAGTTGATGGCCTTCTGGCCTCCAAAATGACATCCTGCACCTCCTTGGAGAGTAGGGCCTGCTGTGATGCTAAGGAATCTTCCATGCGGCTAGATTGAGTGTTTTTAGCTGACTGTGAAGAGTTTTGAAGCTGTGCTGAGTCAGAAGAAGAGGCATTAGAGGCAGGGTCCATGGTGGGGAATGCGTCAGGCTCCTCAGGAGTGGGTACCAGTGTTGCCTTGGCCAGTCCGGAGCAATGAGGATCATCTTTGGTCTGTCTGCTCTGGTCTTCAATAGGACTTTGGGCAGCAGAGGAAGAGGCAGGAAGGCATAAACTGTCATTGATGTCCAACTGAAAGAGAGAGCATCCACTCCCCAGGCCTTTCGATGGAAGATCCTTGAGCAGAATTTTGTCAATTGATGATTTTTGTGGGAGGCAAAGAGATCTATGTCTGGCCTTCCCCATTCTTGGATTATTTCTGTAAAAACTTTTGGATGCAACTTCCATTCGTGTGGATCTGTCATATTCCTGCTTAGGTTGTCTGCCAGCGTGTTTTCCTTGCCTGGCATGTACTGTGCTTGTAGTTCCATTTGTAAGTCCATGGCCATGTTCCAAAGTGACATGGCCAGTCTGCATAGGGGTAAGAATGTGTTCCTCCTGCTTGTTTATGTACCACATGACTGTGGTGTTGTCCGTTCTTATCAATAGTTGACCTGGTTGTAGAAAGTTCTTGAAAGCTATAATAGCATTTATTACTGCTAGCATTTCTTTTGATTGATGTGAAGGTGCTTTTCTTTTGGGACCATTTGCCCTGAATGCACCGGTCTGTCATGTGCGCCCCCCAGGCGTAGTCCGAGGCGTCTGTTGTGATGACTTGATTTGCTTGAGGCTTGCTGAATGGAAGACCTGTGTTTGTTTGACATGCTTGAGCCCACCACAGAAATTCCTTTTGCAGACATGGAATTAGTGGTATTATTGTTTCCAAACTGTGGCTGTGTTGAGACCATATGTTTTTTAGGTATCATTGTAGTTTTCTCATATGCAGCTTTGCACATGGGATTAGTAAGATGCAAGATGCCATGAATCCCAGAGCCTGTAGGATTTTCCTTGCAGTCAGCCTGGTGCAATTTGCTAGTGTTCTGAAGTACTGAATTAGTTGCCCCTGCTTCTCTGGCGTGAGGTAGGCCATCTGGGTGTTTGTGTCCAAATAGGCACCCAGGAAAATTATCTTCCGAGAGGGTATTAGCCTTGATTTCTCTTTGTTGACTGTGTATCCCAGAGAGTTTAATAACATTATTACATAAGCCAGATGTTTCAGAAGAATGTGCTTGCTGTCTGCTTGGATCAGGCAGTCGTCCAAATACAAGTATATTTGTATCCCTTGAAGTCTGCAGTAGGCAATTACTGATGCCAGGCATTTCGTAGATAAGCCAAAGGGCAATGCAGAGAATTGATAATGGGTTGAACCTGCAAGAAATCTGAGGTATCTTCTGCAATTTTGTCTGATTGGGACATGCAGGTATGCCTCCTTGAGGTCCAATGTTACCAGCCAAGACTCCTTGCCCAGCATGGGAAGAAGTTGCTGTAGTGTGAGCATCTTGAATTTTGGTACGAGTAGGAATGTGTTTCGGATGGAAAGATCCAAAATAGGTCTCCAATCTTTTCTGTTCCTTGGCACCAGAAATAGCCTGGAATAAAAACCTTGACCTTGTTCGTGTGTAGGTACATCTTGAATAGCTTTCATGTTTATGAGATCTGAAATTTGCCTTTGTGCCTCTGCCCTTTGATTGTGTGGCAGGTTTGGCATGCCTCTCATTTTTGGAAGGGTATGAAAATGGAATTTGTAGCCTCTGTTTATAGTGTCCAGGATCCATTTGTCCTTTGTGACAACATGCCAATTTTCTGAAAATAGTGCCAGCTTTCCTCCTAAGGGGGCTGCCATTTGAGACCTGGTTGGCATGCAAAGGGGAAAGTCATTGGGTTTGCTTTCTGAAAGATTGCGAGTTGTCCTCACCACCTCTTTGTGTAGGAGCTTGCCATTGTCTGCCTCTATACGATCCGTGTGATTGTCCTCTGCCCCTCGGGCGCCTGTATCTGCCTCTATGGGGTCTGTCTGTGGCAGGAAAGGACCAGTTTTTAGAAGGCCAATTTCTACTGAAACGTGGGGGTTGAACCTGCAGAAATTCTTTCACAGTTTGCATTGATTTACCCTTTTCCTCCATTTTCTGTAATACTTCCTCAGCATTAGCTCCAAATAGTACATCCTTTTGAAGAGGGGCGTCTAGTAATTTAGCTTTGACATGATCAGGCAAGGCTTGTTCCTTGAGCCAGGCATGCCTACGTATGACTGAGCCTGTAACAACAGCTCTACATGAGGCCTCTAGAGCATCAAAACCACATTGTAAGGTATGTTTACCCACTTGTTCTGCACTATGCATCAAATCCTGCAACTCCTTCAAGTCTGGTTGTTCAGGTTGTGACATTTTACTTTTCAATTGTGATAACAAAAACTGTTGGTAGTTTAGCATATGAAACTGACAGTTTAAGGCCCTCATGGATAAGGTAGCCGAGGTGTATACCTTTTTTCCCCACCTTTCTAAGGATCTGGAATCTCTCGGAAGGCAATGGATTTTTGGCAATGGAGGCCTTAACTCCCTTGGGCCCTTGTGAGATGGTTTCTAGGTCAGCAGCATGGCTTTTGTATAGAAATTGGTGTGAATCAGGAACCCTGTAGTACCTGTCAGGCTTAACTGGAGCTGGAGGCAGAGAGTCCGGGTTAAGGCAGGCCTCCAAGTAAACATCATCTAGGATGTCCAAGACAGGAGGTATAGCCAGAGGCCTGTGCTGGGGTAACAAAAGAAATTCCCTGAGCCTTTTCTTGGAATCTGAATAATCCTGGCCTTCCCAGTGGAAGTGTTCCCTTAAGGTATGCAAAGTTTCCCCAAATGAGTAATCCTCAGGGGGGATACAGAAGGAATAGACTCCTCTGCATCAGAGTCTTCAAAAGGGGAGTAAGACTGTTCCTGATCATCAGAGTGTTCTGAAATAATGGAGCCCTGATCAGAGGAGGGGGAATCTTTCTCCACTCTGGGCCTTTTGTCCGGAGGTGGCTGAGAACCTCTGATTAAAGTAATTAAACCCTCAGCCATTTTAAGCATCTGTTTCTTAGGCATGGGGCCTGGAGATGGGCCCTGTGTAGCTGGTCTCTTAGAGTGCATGGATGCTTTAGACTTGGTGAAAGCCTTGATGGAGAAAGAAGAGGAAGGTCTGAAGACACCTTGAGTAGAGGTGGACCTGTCCACATTCTGTGTTTCAACGCCAAGAGTGGTGTCGGTATCTGCAGTCGGGGTTTGGGCCGAAGAGCCTGCGACCTTGGGTACAGGAGACACCGCCAAAGATGTGTGGTCAGTAATCAAGGGCTGCGTAGGTGCCTCGCTGAGAACCGGACCAAGTGGAGTCGGCTTTGGCGTGGTGTCGGTAGAGGCCGCGGACCTCGAGTGTCGGTCCTTGTCTTTGTGCTTTTTAGACAAAACCGGAGTTGGAGTATCCGACGACATAGTATAGTCAAATGCTTTCCCAAAAAAATGCTGGGCGAACTCCGCCCGACGCTTAATAGTGTGTTTGTTGAATGTAGCACAAAAGCGACAGACCGAGACGTCGTGGTCTGGGCCTAAGCAAGGAATACAGAGGGAATGGAAATCCTTATGCGGTATTTGGTTCCCACAAGAAATACAATTATTAACTTTGTCTGACATCGGTCTGAGGCAAGAAAAGTTTCCCCAACGGGGTACTTAGCTTTTAAGAAGACTTCGGTTTCCAAATTTTCGTAATCTCAGGAGCTGGCCGACTGGCACTTGCGAACTGCTTCTGCTTCGGGCACCGCGCGGCAAGAAAGACTGAAGAAAATGGCATCGGCTGGTTCTTTTATACCCCTGTTGCACTGACATCAGGGAAGAAGCAACGACAACCGACGCCGGACCTAGACTTTGGAATTCTGCTGACCGAGGACCCGCCTGACGGCAGGAGAACCCATCTGTTATGACTGCAGCTGTATGCACGATGAACATCATAGACATTTGTGCTGTAATGAAGACCTGGCTTAAAGCAGCAGAAAGTACCCCTGCACTACCAGGCTACAACTCATTCCACACCTTTCAGCCCCAGAACATGGACCGAAGCTCCAAAGGCGGTGGTGTTTCCATATTCATAAAGGATATGCACACCTCCAAAATAAACTAGAAGTCCAACATAATGTGTCTGAGATACTTCTGGTACAACTAACATTGAGTAAGATGGCGATTCAGGTCATAGTCTGCTATAGGTCTCCAACCATGTCCCAAGACTCTCACTCCACGTTCCTAAGCATCCTGGAAACTATTAGGGTCCAACCCAATACTCTCATACTAGGTGACTTCAACTACCCCTCCATCAACTGGGAAAACTACTCATGCATCAATACACTGGCCCAACACTTCCTGGTACTTATCAATTCTAATGCCCTGGACCAGCTAATTTTTACCCCCACTAGAGGAAGTAACATCCTTGACCTGGTTATTACTAACATGGGCAACCATTGCTCAACACCAATAGTCAATTCCTCCCTAGTTAGATCCGACCACAAACTAGTCACCAAGGAAATCTACATCTCATCTATACCCCCCTCCCCCCACAAAGGTAACCACCATGAAAAACTTCTCCAAAGCTGACTTCTGGCTCCTAAAACCAGAGGTGGCCAACTTCACGACACCCATGCAATGGAAAATAGATGCATGACTGCCAAATCATACACCAATGCACTGTACGAACATGTACATAAATGCATGGAACTAGGCATACCCAACAGAAACAAAACACTCTCCTCCAAAAAAAAGGAAGCCAATCTGGTGGTCCCCTGCCACTAAAAAACTCTAAACTGTTGCAGAAAAAGGTGAAGTCCCAAACTCCCTTATTAGGTTCATAGGTTCATACTAGGCTATCTGCCCTAGGGCATTTATAAGCCTAGCCAGAATGTGTTTGGCTTTCGCCACCCATTTTAAATTTATTTTGCTATGCCCTTTTTCGAGGTTAGTATGCTGTGCCTCTGTCTAACAGTGACACAGAAGTGATACCCGGGGTAAACCTACGATCTCCCATCCACTCATCAAGATTCCTCTTGAAGAGAGTCAATGAGGGACTCTGCCTAACCTGGACTGGGATTTTATTCCAGAGTGAAGGGAGCCTCTGGGTTATGAATCTGTCCCTCCAGCATGTCCTATTTATTTCAGTGCTGAGGTTCAAGTCTCGGCGAGTAGCTCGATGGGATTTGGATTTTCTGAGGTGCAGCATGTCCATTAATTCGGGTTGGACATGGCTTTATACGTCAGGCACAGATCGCCTCTGAACAGGCGGTATGCCACTGAGTAGAGCTGGAGTTTCTTTAACCGGGCAGCATATGGCATCTGTTTGAGCCCTTTGATCCTCTTGATGAGGTACTTTTGGGGGTCTTTCCAGTTGCTGCAGGTGTCTGGTAAGGTACATCCCAAAAGGGCATTGTACTCAATTATGGGCCTGATGAGGGATGAGTAAAGAGGCACGATGACCTCCCCTGATCTAGATGTGAATCCCTTCATGATTAGGTGGGCTATATAAAATGTTTTTCTAACCACTTTGGCCACGTGGTTGTCAAATGAGAGATTGTTATCAACTTGGGTCCCCAGGTCCCTAATTACTTCTTCTGTACTTAATGGATTACCACCTCTGTGGTAATTTGTGGGCACTTTGTTTTTGCCAAAGGGGATGACTTTACACTTTTTGGCATTTAGCTTGAGGCCAAGGCTCTAGCACTAGTTGTCTGTTTCTATGAGGCCCTTTTGGAGGATGCTTGTGTCGGCTGGAGAGTCGATTATGGCACCCAGTTTGCAGTCATCTGCGAACTTGGTCAGCCACAGTCCTTCCGTGTTGGCCTGTACCTCCGAGAAATATATACCGAACAAGAGAGGTCCCAGGACTGAGCCTTGTGGGACACCACTTGTAACTGGTTTGGAATCTGACATGGCTCCAGCAATTCTAACCATGTGGGTTCTGTCCTTGAGCCAGTTTGCAATACATCTAGTGACATAGGGGTTTATATTTAAGCTGGTGAGCTTATCTATAATGCCCGAGTGGGGTATTGTATCGAAGGCTTTTGAGAGGTCCAGGTAGGCTGTGTGGACCACCTTCCCCTCGTCAATGGCCTTGGTGACTGTTTCAAAGAAATCAACCAGGTTTAAGAGGCAGGGTCTGCCCTTAACAAAGCCGAACTGGGTAGGATCCAGTGTCTGTAGGTCCCCAATATCTTTATTTATGAGGTCCATGATGATCCTTTCCATAGCTTTGCAGACCAAGCTAGTCAGGCTTATGGGGCGATAGTTTCCAGGATCCGTTGAGGCACCACCTTTATGGAGAGGGACCACTGTTGCTGTACACCACTCTTTGGGCACATATCCTGTAGCAAGGCTGAGATTGAACAGTAGTTTTATGTTTGGGTTTAGCTCTTCTTGGAGTTCATGTAGGATCCAGCCCGGGACACCGTCTGGTCCCATTGATGCTGTGTTTTTTGCTTTGGAGAGGGCGGCTCTTACCTGAGCATCTGAGATGTCAGGGGGGTAGCACTCTGCTGGGATAGATATTTGCCCTTTGGTGGGGGAGTTTGCGCTGAACCTGTCAGCTAGGATGTTGGCAATGTCTGTGGGTTCAGTGTATTTTTTGTCATTTTGGACTAATTCTGAGCATGTCTGGGAATTACCACCCAGGTTCCTAACATAACTAAAGAAAGCCTTGTGATTATCCTTAGTGTCCTGTGCAATTTTTCTCTCGAAGCTGGCCTTAGACAATTTTATGAGTGCCCGTAGTTTTTTGCTAATACTGATCAGTGATGCCTTCCCTTTTTGGGATTTTGCTCTACCATTTAGTAGCTTCCTCCTTCTATTGTATAGTTTGTTTATGGCTGGGGTCCACCAGACAGGACGTCTGCCTTTGGAGGATTGGGTCTTGGTTTTATTTGGGATCGCATGATCCATGCATTCCTGAAGGTGTTCATAGAATGCGTTTATAAAGGATTCTGCGGTCTGTGCCGTATTTTCCACAGGCCCGGGGGCTTTGAAGGATTCCACCTCGGTTTTGAGGAGTGTGAAATTTGCTTTAGAGAAGTTTTTCACTGTGGTTTTCTTGGCAGAGGGTGAGGTCGGGATGTGAATATCCAGTGAGATTAGTCTATGGTCTGATCTTACCAGTGAGGGATACACTTCTGGTCTGGAGCATAGAGTCCCCATGTTAGTGAAGATCAGGTCCAGTATGTTTTCCCCTCTTGTGGGAGTGGTAACAAGTTGTTCCATAGCATTTGAGTTTATAAATTCTAGGAACCTTTGGGCTAGGGTGTTGGAGCTAGAGTAATGCTCCCAGTCTATGTTTGGGTAGTTGAAGTCGCCCAATATAATGGTGTTTGGAGAGACCTTCATATTTTCCAGTGTTCTCAGAAAGGCCGAGTGGGGTTCCTGGGTTTGGGAGGGTGGTCTGTAGCAGGCTATAAACTGGAAGGCAGTTTTACCCACTGTTAGTTGCATATGGATAGTCTCTGATGCTTCGTGCTTTGCCACCAACCTGGAGGTGTGGGTATCTTTGAATATCAATACTCCCCCTCCTTTTGTGGTTCAGTCCAAGTTTTGGGGCCGAAAAGCATGGTATGAGGTATAACCTGGTAGTGCTGGGGTGCTCTCGGGAGCCCTGGACCAGGTTTCTGTTACTGCACAGATATCGATGTTCTCCATGCTAAGGAGAGTTTCGAGTGCGTGCATCTTGAGGTTTAGACTTCTGTCGTTGAGTAGCATTACTCTTAGTTTCTTATCCCTTGTGATACCTATGGAGGTGGGTTTGTCTTTTGAGCCTTGCCTAAAAAAGGCACTATGGAGGTAGCAAGAGCCTTTGCCAATATCCGAAAGCCCAGGGGTGACAAGTGCAAGCCGTCCCTAGCGAAGCATCGTGGCTTGTCGAGCATATCATCCCAAGCTGACAGGCATTGGATCCCCTTTGAATGACACCAGTACTTAAGCCAATTGTTGAAATTGATCATCTTGTCTTCATATTGTGGCATCATTCTTGGTGGGCTATATGCTCAGAGAGCTCCTTTATGTCTCTTTTCATGTAGTCCAGGGAGGTACGTCTCAGCTCATTCACACCAGCATGGACAATGACTGAGTCATATTTGTACTTGCCTTGGAGTGACCTGAGTGCTTGTGTTATGTGGCGGATCCTAGTGCCCGACAGGCTGCTCACCGTGACCCTCTCCTTGTTCAGCCTGGTAAGCGGGACGTCAGTGTGCCTGACGGTAGAGTCACCTATTACAAGTGTATCAGGTGTGTTGTTTAGTCTTAAGGGCTGTGACTGTTCAGCACACTGGCTTTGTGAGATATGTGTTGCACGTGTTTTGTTTTGGGGTAGTGGTTGCTTGGGTGTCTGCTTTGGAGGTCTCTGCTGCTTAGGCAGATCTTTACTTAGAGCCTCGAGTATGTTTTTGTGTGATTATGTGTTTGGTTTGCTGTCGTGGTAGGTCTATGTGAGACTGGAATTGTAGTGAGTGTGGTTTCCTTCTCCTCCTGACTGGTTATGCCAGTACTGAGTTGAGAGAGCTTAGCCTCCAGTTTGGCTATATGGTTGCATCTCTCACATGTGTTGGAATTTGTTGGGAGGAGGAGAGGGTTGTCTGTGTACATGAGGCAGTTGTAACATTGCCTCAAGATTCCCAGATTCACCAGCTGGACCAGAGAGGAGATTGACAACTGACCTTTGGACATGCTAGAATAATATTGGGAATTCCTTAATAATTGAAAACAAGGGCCAGTTTGACATCTCTCATCAAAACCTCTAACGCCAGCTATAAAGGCAGAATTGCAGTGCAGACACTAAAAACAACCACAAAACCTTCTATAGTTATATCAAGAATCTCCACGGCAATAACCGGGTTTACTCTGAGTTACTGCACAATGGTACCGCCTATACTGAGCCAACAGATAATGCCAACTGTACCCCACCCCCCAAGGACCAATCACAATACCGGAGGAATGCCAGGCACCCAGCATTACTGCAGCACAGGTTACAGCTGCATTGTCCAAGGCCAAGAATATAGCTTCCATGGGACCCAACAATATCCCTGAATGTGTTCTACATGAAGTACAAAGTGAACTGGAACCACACTTGTGTGCCCTGTTCAATCACAGCCTCATTTCAGGCTTTGTCCCTACTGAATGTTGCAATGTTACAGTCATCCCTCCCCATAAAGGGGGGAGCAACTACAGACCCTGGGAATTATCACCCAATTAGCCTGATGAGTCTGATATGTAAGGCTATGGAGCGCATCATCATGGACCTAATTAACAAGGATATAGGGAATCTCCAAACTCTAGATCCCACGCAGTTTGGTTTTGTGAAAGGTAGATCATGCCTGCTCAACCTGGTTGACTTCTTTGAGTCAGTTATCAGAGCTTTGGATGAGGGCAAGGCAGTTCAGACAGCCTACTTTGATCTGGCCAAGGCCTCTGATACCATTCCCCACTCAGGAATTATTGATAAACTCATCAAACCAGGCATCAAACCTTGTATCACTAGGTGGGTTGCAACTTGGCTCTCAGAGAGAACCCACAGTGTGAAAGTAGCAGACTCCAAGTCAGACTGCTGACCAGTCACGAGTGGAGCCCCACAGGGATTGGTCCTGGGTTCTCTCCTGTTTGGCATCTACTTCTCAGAAGTCCAGGCCAACACGGAGGGACTCTGGCTGACCACGTTCATAGATGACTGCAAGCTGGGAGCCATTATTATCTCCCCAAGTAATGTAGACAGCCTACAAAAAAGGTCTCACTGAGACCAATGACTGGTATCGAAACCATGGTCTTAAGCTTAATGCCAAAAATGCGTCATCATCCTCTTTGGGAAAAACTCAGTTCCTACTAATTACCACATCGATGGGAGCCCACTGACCACTGAAGGCTTTACAAGAGATCCGGGGACACAGGCTGACAGCAACCTCTCCGACCGCCACTGTGGTCAGAACGTCCTTCTATGTGGCACATCTCATTACCGAGGGTTGTGCATCTAGGAAGAAAGAGGTCATCATCTCTCTCTAATCTTCCCTTATTAGGCCAGTCATCGAGTATAATGCTCCATTTGACATGTACCTCACTAGATACATGCAACAGCTGGAAAGGCCACAAAAGTACCTCATGAAGAGGATCCTAGGCCTTAAACACACGTCCTACATGGACAGACTCAAAAAACTCCAGCTATTCTCTGTCTCATATCGTCTACTAAGTGGTGATTTCTGCTTGACTTACAAAGCCATGTCTGAACCAGCTCTGTTAGAAATACTACAGCTAAAGAAATCCCAATCCCTCCACACCACATGCTCCAGAGACCTCAACCTCACTGCCACAATCAACAGAACATGCTGTAGGAGACAGGTTCACAACCCGGAGATTGCCCATGCTCTGGAACTGACTTCCCATATATGTCAAGCCGAGAACCTCACTTGCCCTCTTCAACAGAAATCTTGATGATCGGATGGGAAATAGAAATTTCACACTGGGGATCACTCCAGTGGCTCTACATGATAGAGGCACTGGGAACCAACGTCGGGTGGCACGATGCCAGGGCACTTCTATGGGCTAGGCTTGTAAAGGCTCAAGGGCCATTAGCCTAGTACACACCTATGAACCTATAATCCACCATCTTTTTCTTAAAAAGTCACTGATTATAGGAGTGGTAAAGAAATATTTGAAAACAAAATCATGGGCTTCCATGAAAATTATTGACACTGGAGAGGTTTGGGTCATGGGAAAGTGCTACAAGTGAAATGGGAGCTTCCCTTAAGTTGTATTTATTTTTAGTTTAACTACATAAACCTACTAGTAGATGAAAGGTTCTTTTCAGTGGCAACCCAAGAGCACTATCTGGTTAACTGACTTGCTCAGAAGTACAGAGGAGGCAAATGAAAACTGACGAATTCAAACCTAGGACTATACGATGACGTGCATCAGCAGCTAATAACATTAACAAAGCACTACAGCTCTGTTCTTCTCACCCTCTGTTTTGCAAAAATGTGCATAATACCGCAATGATGGTTCTAACAGGAGCATCTGTCTAACATCTGTTAGGGATTTCCTCACACCAAACATAAACTCTGTCTTCCCCTACGTATAAAAGCAGCCTCTAGGCAAACACGCCAGATTGCTAACAACCAAAGTGAGTTTCCAAAAAGGGTAGGAGCAGCAGATTATACTACAAGTGCTACAAATATATGCCACCATTTGTTTAATGTTTTGCTAATGGATTTTTTTCCTTGGCTGAGTTAGGGAAAGAAAAGGAGAGACAGAGAGAGAGAAAAAAAAATTGCAACAGTATCCGAAACACGGCATCATGAAGGAATTCTCTATCTATGTTATTACTTACATTAAGTTTAAGGACTGCAGTACAACCTTTGTCGACAATCCATTAGCAATAGTAACATTAACAGTTTTCATAACTGTCCTTGCTATTTAGTTATGTTCATTATCACCCTAATAGTATAATATTGTCACACTGCCAGCTCAGCTATCTGGAATTTTGTAAATAATTGTATGTTATTTGTTAATATTAATATGATTTATACAGAAAAAGAAGTTATGTACCTACCATAACGTTCCATGTTAGTTGTCTTCTTCTCGCCTTCTTTCTTGCTGGTTGGGTTTGGAGCCGATCCTCGGCTCTGACTCGGCCATCTTCAAAAGCTCGAGAGCTGCTTACTGGCTCGAGGCCCCCCTATATCCCATGATGCCTGGCGCTAGATACCCAGATCTCATTTGGTAAGTCTAAATGCAGACATAATAATAAAGGAATCCTATCCTAGAATGCATAAATCCTACTGGAAAGACTACTAGTCAGAAAGGAATAGCCAGAGAAGACTCAGCCAGTGAAAAATCAAGAACAACTCTTTTCGGTCCACTAGGATAGGGGGATGGAGGGCGGGATGCAGGAAAGAAGGCGAGAAGAAGACAACTAACATGGAACGTTATGGTAGGTACATAACTTCTTTATGTTAAGTTGTCTATCTCGCCTTCATTCTTGCTGGTTGGGACAGCGTCCATAGCACCTAAAATCCTGGGTGACTCATCGGAAAAGACTCTTCAGAACAGTGGAACCAAAATCTGCTCTGCTCCTGGAAACCAAATCCAACTTGTAATGCGAAATGAAAGTATGTGGGTTGGCCCATGTCACCGCAGCGCAAATAGATTCCATGGGCAACCTAGCCTGAAAGGCCACCAAAGTAGCTAAAGCTCTGGTGGAGTGACCTTTTGGTTTAACTGGCAATTCTTTATTCCTCAGTTGATATATGAAAGTGATAGAAGTCAACCACCTGGATAAGGTTACTTTGGAGACCGGAAGACCTTGTTTACCTACCTACTGCATAAGACAGGAAAAGTTGATCTGATTTTCGAATGTCCTTGGTTCTATGCAAATAAAAGCGTAGCTGCCTGTGAACATCTAACTGATGCAACTTATATTCCGCCCTGTTGGAGTGGTTAGGGAAAAACACAGGAAGGTCTATGGACTGATTCAAGTTACTCTCTGAAGAGATCTTAGGAAGGAAGGATGGATTAGTCCTAAGAGCAACCCTGTCATTGTGGAACACGAGGTATGGGGGACGAATAGAAAGAGCCTGTAGTTCCGAAACTCTTCTGGCTGAAGTAATAACCACCAGAAAAAGGGTTTTCCAAGATAAGAACTTCAATGAACAAGAAGCTGCAGGTTCGAAAGGGGGCAAAATTAGAGAAGCTAAAATCAAATTTAGATCCCATGGTGGTGGAGGATCTCTCACTGGGGGCCAGAACAGAGTGGTTCCTTTGAGAAAGGCTATACACAGCTTATGAGACATGATATTGCTTTCCGACAGGCCAATGTGAAAATCTGAAATTGCAGCTACCTGAACTCTAATTGTAGCAGAAGCGGACCCAGCATGGATGAGTTCTGCAAGAAATGCCAAAATGTAGTATACAGGGGCTGAAAAGGGGTCTATACTTTTAGCCTCTGCCCAGGAAGAAAAACGTTTCCACTTACTAGCGTAAGATTTTCTAGTCGTAGACTTTTGTGATGACAAAATGATTTCGCACACAGAGGGGGAGATATCCGGAAGCCTGGCTAAAGTTGGAAGCGGAGGAACCAAGCCGTGAGCTGGAGAGAGCATAGGGATTGGTGCAGCCCGTCCGATTGATGAATCAGGAGGTCTGGAACTAGGTCCAGAGTCCAAGGCTGCTCAAGAAGATAGTGACGCAGGAACAGGAACCATATTTGTCGAGGCCAGTAAGGAGCAATGAGGATCATTTTGCAACCCAATACGGTAGCTTTCTGAATTAGCTTCGGGATTAGGGGAAAAGGAGGGAATGCATAAAGAAGTCCCTGAGGCCAATTGTGGACTAGAGCGTCTCTGGGGGAGTGCCCAGGAAGTGGAAGGAGAGAGAAGAAATTGCTGCACTTGCTGTTGAAGGGAGTTGCAAAAAGGTCGCAGCAAGGTTGGCCCCATTTGCGGAAGATTTGGTCCGCAACTACCTGGTTCAGAGACCACTCGTGAGGCATGAGAATTCCTCTGCTCAGTCTGTCTGCTATGACGCTGGACCTCCCAGGGATGTGCATTGTAATCAGAAACCGTTGGGAAGAGATTGCCCACTGCCAGGGTCTGAGTGCTTCTCGACATAGGGGGTAGGACCTGGTTCCGTCCTGCTTGTTGATGTACTACACTACAGACATACTGTCCGTTTGAATTGCAATGGTCCCAGTAGGAAGAGAGTCCTGAAGAACCTGCAACGCTAAGAGCATGGCCCTCATCTACAAGACATTTATGTGCAGATGGTACTCGTGAGGTTGCCAGGTGCCTTGGACTGTTCTGCCCTGATAATGTCCCCCCCACCCGATCAGGGAGGTGTCCATGGTCACCGTAGCAACTGGAGGGGGGAGAACAAATGGTCTGCCATGGAGCACTGATGTGGAGACCATCCACCACGCAAGGTGCTTCTTGCATGCTTGTGTGATCATAATTATGTAAGACATGGGAAGCTGCTGGAAGGACCATTGGGTGAAAAGAAGCCACTGGAGAATCCTCATGTGAAAACGAGCCAAAGGAATAAGTATGATTGCTGCTGCCATGAGACCCAGAGTTTGAAGGACAAACCTGGCTTGAATACTTTTGCATGCTAATAAAATCTTCACATGCTGATGAATCACTAAGACCCTGTCTGGTGGGAGGCTCGCTAACATGTCTTTGGTATTTAAATTTGCGCCTATAAAGGTGATAGATTGACAGGGCGACAATGCAGACTTTTCGAAATTTATTGTGATACCTAGCCTGGAGCAAGTGTCGATAGTGCAGTCTCTGGCTTGCAGAAGGTGATGTCTGGTGGTAGCAGTGAGGAGCCAGTTGTCGAGATATGGAAACACCTGAAATTCTTGCCGTCTCAGGTGAGCGGTAAATACTGCCATATGTTTGGTAAACACCCTGGGGGCTGTGGTGAGACCAAAGGGCAGAGCTCTGAACTGATAATGGCTGGCTCCTAGCCGGAAGCGAAGGAATCTTCTGGAGCGTCTGTCCATTTTGATGTGGTAGCACGCATCCTGAAGATCTATAGAGCACATCCAATTGTCCTGACCCAGGAAGGGCAAAATGGACTGTAGCGTGACCATCCGGAACTTCGTTCTTTGTACAGACCTGTTCAGTCTGCTGAGATCCAGAATGGGTCTCCAGTCCCCTGTCTTTCTTGGTACCAAAAAAAACCTCGAGTAAATTCCGGATCCTTGTTGATCTGCTGGGACTTGCGGGATGGCCCTTTTTCTTAGCAGTTTTGAGACTTTTTGAACTGCTTGGTCCCTTCGATTGGGTGGAACGTCTGGAAGGGACTTGTTTGATCTTAAGGGGGCGCGAACTAAGGGAATTCTGTAGCCTCCGGATATGACAGACTGTATCCATTTGTCCTGTGTTATGTCTTACCAGGCTCTTGGGTACAGCGATAATCTTCCCCCGACTGCCTCCAGAGGTGGGCAGCCAGGCAACCCTTCAGGGATGCTGGAAGGGCTTCTCAGAGAAAGATTCTCTGCTGCCCTGATTTTGCGGACCCCCTCTGCCACGAGGGTGGTGTCTGTTATTGTTCCCTCCTCTGCCCCTGGATGGGAACTCACCACGTGTGTCCGGCAAGGCTCCCTGGGATTTCCGGAACCACATCTTTCCACTCTTCTGACCCTTAGGATATGGTCTGAAAGGAGTGGAAAAACGGACTCCTACAGCAGAGAGAGTCTTGCCTTCCTGATCACACCTGGTAAGGGTATCCTTCACCTGTGATCCAAAGAGAGAGGAACCATCAAAAGGGGTGTTGGTGAAAGACGCTCTGAAAGGTTCCGCAAAGTTACATAGCTGCATCCAAGCGTGCCTCCTTAGGGCCATGCCTGTGCCTGCGGCTCTATTCGCACCATCGGCTGCATATGAAATGAGCCTCATGGAGGAGTTTACCACTGAATTAAGAGTTGCCAGGTGGGAGGCTGCTTTAGCCTGGGGCCCCCTCAGCTGATGGATCTTGGAGGGTATCGCCAAGCTCTTTCAGGAGATCCCTCTGAAGACGGGTAAAGTGGCACAGGTAATTCAGGGACCGCATAGAAAAGGTCGCTGAAGAGAACATCTGCTTCCCATATCTGTCCATCGTCCTGGACTCCTTGTTAGGGGGAAGGACAGATGAAGAGGTTTCAGCCAACTCCTTCTTTGTGGCCGCTGCTACCACCATGGCATCAATGGGTCACCTTTGGTCAAGAACGGTTTGTCCTGCGGTGCAGTAATGAATTTGGCAGGTGTTCTAGGGGTCGGTTCCACTGTGTCTGGAGCCGTCCACGCCTTCTGAGCCACCATAGACATCAGTGGGTCGAAAGGCGGAGACACCCAGGAGGTGGAAGGTCGGGATCCAAACACGTCCAGGAATACTGACTCATCCTCGGAAGGGCTTAAGGGCAGTCCAGTTCCCCCTCTGCCTAAGCATCTCAAGGATGTCTGAGAAGGAGACATCTTCAGAGGGGGATCTTGGGGACCCTTCCAACTCCTCTAAGTCAGTATCTGATGTGACAGACTCGAGGGAGTCAACATGCTTCCTCTTGCATTTCCTCTTGCGAGGTGGCTCCTCTGAATGATCAGGGGAGGCCTCGGAAGAGGAGGATACCCCCAAGGGGGTGTCCTGGAGCGCTGGATCCCCACGCTTGGAGTCTGGAAGAGGGGCAGAGGCTGACGCAGGCACCCTAGGGGGAGGAGCCGATGGGGTCGATCATGGGATTGACTCAGGGGCCAGTACACTCCTCATCACCTCGAAGGAGTCCCTGCCCGGACGCAGAGAAGGCTCTGGTTCCGAAGAAACCAGAAAACCTCCCCGCACCAAGGGGGACGGCTCCGAGGCAGATGTGGGAGCCGAACTCACCTGAGCCGAAGCCCTGAGGGGGAGAGCGGGGTCGGACAAGGGTCCGATGCCACTGGCCCCCTCGGAGCTGACGAGTGAGTCTCGGCACCCAGATCCCTCCAGGGAAGGTACCATGGAAGGGATCGGAGCCGACGACAGAACCGAAGGAGAGGGTATCGAAGCCGATGGTTCCACAACTCGGACCCCAACTAACTCCAGCTTCGAGCTCATAGGATGAGTCGGAGGAGGAATATCTACAGCTGTGGACGGAGCAGACACCTAATGAGGGGGACTGGACAACATTTTGGCTAGGGCCTGCGATTTTAACAGCCTACTGACCACTCTTTCCAAGTCATGGTCGAAAAGTCTAAAGGACGGAGAAGAGTGGGATGAGCGATGACTACGCTCCGATTGGAGCAGAGGCGACTTCGGAGCCAAATGTATCGACTCCAGAGAAGGAGACCTGGATCTTTTTCGACTTTCAGTCGATTCCGAAGAACGTGTTGGAGCCGACTGGGAGGGAGGAACATTGGTTCCAGCCGGAGCAGAGATGGATTGTATGGCTTCACCCAACGACGGCTCCGAACTGGGAGCCGAAGGTTTAGGTGGCCTGGAAGATTTCACGGGCTGAGCATTTGCCGGTGAATCTTGGGGTTTAAGCAAACCCGTCAGAATCAAATTGTTTTTGCGCTCCTGCAGGACTCTTGGACTGAAAGCATGGCAAACTGAGCAAGAGTCCTGCAGGTGCATGGCACCCAGACAATAAACACAAGAAGTGTGACCATCTGTCAGAGACATCTTCTGACAGCATGAGTCACACTTCTTGAATCCGGACGGTTTAGGATCCTTGGACATCCTGAAGAAAACCAAGGACAAGAAACACACACAGAAGGTTACGTACTAACCACTAAAAATTGCAGACTAGAGTTACCACAACCAAAAAACTACAAGCAGTACTACAAACACTACAGATATCTATCACTAAACACTAACAGTGATACTCAGGAAATTATTATAGATATATATATATATATATATATATATATTTTTTTTTTTAAAGGAAGATAGAAAGAAAAGGTTATCCTCTAACTAAAACGGAAAACCTTTCTGAGGTAAGGAAAGGGAGAGAAGGGGGAAGGGGAAACTCTCAGAGTTTCTTGGGGAGAAGTAATCGGGATCTAGAGAAAACTAACTACAATGCAACAGTCTAATCTAACGACTAATTCTATACTAAAAACCAACAGTTTTGACAAGAAAAATACAATAATAAAGTTTTATACGACCTGAGCCAGTAGAACAACCTCACAGCGGAAGCGGCAAATGAGATCTAGGTATCTAGCGCCAGGCATCATGGGATACAGGGGGGCCTCGAGCCAGTAAGCACCTCTTGAGCTTTTGAAGATGGCTGAGTCGAAGCCGAGGATCGGCTCCGAACCCTAGCAGCAAGAATGAAGGCGAGATAGACAACTTAACATCTATATGTTATATACTGAGCTTCAAGATTGTAACCGCAGCATACCCTGCTGGAACATAGAAGACTAACTTGAAAAACTTAAGAATAGTTGAGGTTAAGTTACTTTATAGCTGGGCCATAAACAAAAGATGTTATCTCTTAGTTTCAGTTCAGTAGCAGACACAATGTCTACAGCTGGAAGTTTTTGTATTATCTGGAAAGAGAAGTAATTAGCAGGTTTAAAATGTAAAAAAGCATTTTACTGCTTTATGACTTTCTAGCAGCTGCACAGTTCTGAAAGATATGTATTTTTAACAGAGATGTTAAATTCTGTTATTTTCTGTTTTAGCCTGGGAATTGAAGTCGAATGACAAAAAGTGATGTTATCCAAGTTAACCCAGCAGCAGTATTTGATATTGATTTAAGAACTCTCTCAGAGATAGACTGTGCATTTTGTATTTTGCCTTGGACTTAGCAAGAACATCTGTTCATCATTATCTGCACTTGCCTTGCTCTATAGGTAAGATTTAGGGCATAGTATATCTTTTAGATTAGATATAGATAGGAATATAGTAAACATTAGTTTAGATGTTTTCTGTATTTATTTGAGACTGTCCTGCAATGTTGTTTTAAAACATTTCCTGAGATTTTGACTTCTGAAGTAACTGTGTTGTATTTACTAAGCATTCTCTTGTTCTTTTATTATTAAATATATTTAAACCCATCTCTGTGGCTCATATTTGTGAGAAATATATAAGCTCTTAAAGTACTTGCATATCTATTTGGTGACATTTTACAGGCCACTCCAATAACCTTGTAAGTCTTGGTCAAAACTAACATTTGGATTAACAGTAACATTACACAGTAGGATTGGACACCCTTTGTAAGGGCCTTATAGTAGCTGTTAAGTAGGGGCTGGTGGCAGTGGAAACTACCTTCCAGTCTGGGCAGAAGGGGACATAGCCAGTAAACCTGTGCCAGCCTTCCCCAGGTGTGTGTGTGTTTGTATATAAATCAAATCTCAAAGTGTGTGTGTGTCAGCTGCTTGGGCAGGGACACGAAGCACTAGTTGGACAGAGAAGGTGCTGGAGATCTTTGCTTGCCCCTCAGCTGAGATCTTGATCGTATAGCTGTGCCAGTGGGGAGTCTTATTGGGGATCTGGAGAAATGAGCCCCAGACTGACTGTGATCTCTGTGTGCTCTTAAGGGAAATTGCACTTTACTGTATGTGTACTTATCTGCCCAGTGCGTACATCCCCTAGCTGTTGCAAGTGGTGAGGATTGAGGCTCCTTGATTACTGGGCCAGGGCAGGGGCATCACAAGTATAACAATATTATTGTTGCTAGCAAAGAAAACCTCAGGTAGAGCCAGCTGCAATGGTGTAATGGGATATAGCCCTGAGTACATCCAGACAACCTAGGATCAATCAACAACCCGGACAACTACTGGAGAGAGCATGGAAGGATGTGCATGGAAGTCAGCCATGGAAAGTACCAGTCCTGCTAAGGTGGGGTTAAGATGTAAAATGCATGACATGGAGAAAGGCATTAGACTCACTGCAGCACAGATGGGTGTTAACATTCACAGTGGGTGTGCAGAAACAAGCACCTTAATGGGGAAAGACAATATAAGCCTCATGGTGAAAAATTCAAGCATTCCTCCACTTGGTCATGGGACTGGATTATGGCAATCATAAATGTCCTCAGCTAGGATGCTATGCAAGTGAGGACTTAAGCACCCCTCATGGCATTCTGAATGTCAAAACTCTCCCCTCCCCGAAACATCTCTCGGCACTGAGATTATAGAAGACTTTTCACCACAGAGCAATAAATGAGCTAATGTCTGATTGGAAATGGATTGATGGTCAGCAGGCACTAAGGCAAAATCCACCTAGATAAAAAAAAAACTCAGGCGGAAGGCCATCTCAGAAATGTAAAGGATTCTAGTTTTGTAATCAGTGTTGTGACTATCTAAACTAATTCTGGAAACAGCTTGTTTTATCTAGCAAGCTTTACAGCCTAGTGATCAAACCAAATGCATACTGAAGAGTCAAGGTGCCTTACTTAAACTGTAAGACAGAGGCAGATTCATGTTATTTGCTAGCACCATTCTTTGAGAAGTAACTTTATCATGAGGTGAAGTAGAGTGGTCTGCCATACTAGGAGAATTGCCACTACATGATGACATATACCACTATAGTGACTAATTTCTTATAACAGTAACAAAAGTAGTAGCTTCTTCTTGTTCTGGCACAGACACAGAGTAGTACTACTGTACCACTCAGCAGTGTGCATTGAGCAAAACAATCAGTCAGGAATATTGGATATACATCAACACAAATGCTATCTTGCCAAGAACTTAGGAAGAGAAATGAACCAGTCAATTACCAGAAATAAAGAAGGGGAAAAGGACATCCTTTTACTGTTTCCTTCCTTGAAAATAAAGCACCACCTGTCTTTTAAGGGCCTAGGCAGATACGCTCACTCACCAGGTTAACAAATGAAAACTACAAAGAAGACTGAATTTGTGGTGCCATTAACCTTTCTTCTAATTCTTCTTTCAGCTTTTCCCAGTTAGGGATCGCCACAGCGCATCACCTGTCCACTCATGATTGGCAGTAGAGTTTTACGGTGTCAAGTTGCCAGCCCGGCACCCAACCTTCCATGGAAGGCAAACACACGCTCACGCCTAGGGCCATTTTAGAGTTGCCAATCCACCTACAGCATATCTTTGGGATGTGGAAGGAAACCGGAGCACCCGGAGGAATCCCACTCGACCACAGGGAGGACATGCAGACTCCACACAGAAGGCACCCCAGCCGAGGATCGAACCGAAGAGCCTCTTGCTGTGAGGCGACAATGCTAACCGCTGCACCACCGTGGCCGCCCGGTGCCATTATTATGATAATTGAAAATAACGAAACAGAAAATGTCCCTTTAAATCTGTGCTTGCAACTTAGGTTCATATGGTAAACACACGTGAAGCAGTAAAGCAAACCCTGAAAAAAATGTTGCTTACCAGAGACTCATCAGTGCAAGTTAAAAATACAAGAAGGTAAAGGACAAAACCTCGGTATTTCTTTGTAACACTGGTAAAGAAAGAGCAGCATCACATTAAGAAAAGATACATTTCTAATTTTACCAAGTCAAGACAGTTCATTAAAATATTTACTGAATACCCAGTAAAGTAATACAGAAGTGCTGTCTAAAAATGTGTTCATACGGTCATTTATTTAGGATTAACTATGCATGCAGGCAGTTAAAATTTCTAATATACTAGGATGTGATCACAAGACACTAACACATCTATGGTGAAATATTAGCAAGAACATGGGCAGCCAAAGGTTTGTTGCCTATTTTGACAATATCCTTACTGAAGACATACTAATGTAGACAAAACTTTTTCTAGGCAAATTAATGTGAATTATGTGTATGTCACAAATGGGACAGTCTCAGTCAACATTGGCTATAGTTACAAATGGGACAGTCTCTGAATATATTGAACTCCAAGAGTGCAGCTTACACAGTAAGCAAATACCAGAGTAAATAAAATAGTACTTGCCACAAGCTAGAATATAACAGGTGCTGAGGCTCTGGCATGCTTCTGATTGCTTGGGCAAGTACATGCATCAATGCAACAGTGGCCTTCTCATGCAAGTGTCTCAAGCACTTGTCTGATCTTCACAGTTTCAACAACAGGGAACATGACAACTTACGACAGCAGGGATTCCAGAACAAACACGGGGAAAACCAATAAACTAGACAGAACAAAATGCCTTTTGCACACTACCATCTAGCATCAGGCAAAGTACCCCAACACCACCACAACCCTTTAACTCCACAGCATTCATTCCTAATTCTGTTCACAGAATTTATGATATGTACCATAATGGAATGGAATGATGAATTTAGCTTAAGCCTCAGCAGGGACAAAAGAAATACAATAATAACTTTAGGTTTCACAGAATCATACAGTGCGTACAGTTTTAGAAAAAAATATCTTATTTTATCATTTTAAATACATTTTGTTTCTTAATATCCATTTTGTCACCTAAAATAATGTTGCTCTAAAATAAGACTCTAGTTACCATAACAACCAATGCTTTTGGAAATAAGCTTGCAGAAATAAAACACAGAAGAAATGCCAACTAGTCAAGTGAACATGACAGAAATACAGATTGTTATGAAAACATACAGAAATTAAATTACAGTCAAACAAACTGAAGGAGTAACATGTTCACACACGATAATCAAAACAAAAACATAAGCCAATTAAATTAATGATCTAGATCAGGAACAGTAACAAAAAAACTCTGCTGAAATAAAAAAATAGAGTAGTGAAGTCTTTGAGGAATTAAGTATTGAGTGGTGCTGGTTCTCAGTGCCCCACTACCCTTTGTCCTTTAGCATAGCTTACTGTGTATCTAGAGCAGGTAACAGCAGCTGGGTGGCACTGGGATCAAAATGTTCATGAATCCAAGGACATGTATAAACCAAAATTACAAGCATAACGGGATGGAAACAGTAGGGGAAAAAAAGAAGTCTAAATGCATGACTTCTAGCAAAGATGGCAAGTAGAGTGTTCACGACAGGTGACCTTAACTTGTATATGACAAATAACTAAAGTACAAAGGGGGGGCATATCAAATATTATATTAAGAAATGCAGATAAGGTTTATTATAAAGGCCCAAGATATTATAGATCCACCCAAATCAACTTTGTTTAATCATGATTATTACACAATGTAAAACCTCATGTCCTCCTCTGTTATAAACATGTTTCCTGCTTGTGATGCTGAAAGTCAATGTGGTGAAAATATATTGCACACAACTGTTCAAGTCATGCTCCGAGGCTAAGACAAAATGATCAATAAAAATGGAAATTCTTGTGGAGGATTTACTTCCTGCACTCCAGGCAGCTATTAACCTTTTCAAAGTCACTATCAGGCATCCATAAAAAACAGTGAGGTGGATACCGAGAGATTTCCACAGCAGGGGTACTTATTTGGATTCACAGAAGCAGGCTGACACCTTGGAATGATCAAGTTTGCATGAGCATGTACTTTGGAAATGTGGCAAGAAATATCTGAAGGTGGTTTTAAATGACAACCATCTTATTCCTCCAATATCATTATAATGAAGTGGAAGGGACATTGGGGCCAATTGCTAAGCATCATGCAGGCAGGGATCGCAGATGGGGTAACTGCTAAAGTAAGTAATAACACAAATATCCTGACTTCCTGTGCATTATTGTTCTGATGACACACCTAATAAAGAATTCAAGACATACGAAGTGCAAAGAAAGGGGGAGCCTTTGCTTGCCTGTTGTTGTTGTGTCTTTCAGCTTTTCCCGGTTAGGGGTTGCCACAGCGGAACTCTGGTCCGCTAATGATTGGCAGTAGATTTTTACGTGCCGAGTTGCCAGCTCTGATGCACAACCTTCAACGAAGGTACGCCCATTCATGCATGTCTCCACACAGAAGACGCTTTAGCTGAGAATCAAACAGGACAACGTCTTACTGTGAGGCGACAACGCTACCGCAGCACCATGCCCGTAAACATGTTAATATTTTTCAGACACAGGTCCACTGATGACAGATAAGTGGAGAGGCTTCTGTAAGGTAACCTGACCACATTACTTTGCAGATATCTTTAGGAAGCCCACCAAAAGTCCCAGGTACAAGGGGAGACATCTATGACTTTTACAAAGTTATCCCACTTTTGTATGGTTAGACGGTAGAAGACAATCTCAAGAGTAAAACCAATGTCAGACATTTGTCAGATGGGCATAAAAACTTTTAACATCTTTATTAAATTTTCAAATTTTAAGGTGCAACATGAGTTTACACATATTAATAAAAAAAGAAAGCACCCTTTCATTGTGCAGTATACATATATGTTTGTAACAATTTTCATTCACTCCAACATTACATAAATTCACAGTGGGGCAGCAAATAGCATTGTCACCTCACAGCAAGAGGTTCTGTGGTGCAATTCCCAGCTGGGGTGGGGGCCTTCTGTGTGGAATCTGCATGCCCCCCCTGTGTTAGCACAGGTTTTCTCCTACTGCTCCGGTTTCCTCCCACACAACAAAGACATGCAGCAGGTGGACTCGATACTCTAAATAAGTGTGAATGGCATGTCAGAAGAACTGTGGCAGGGCTAGTCAACTGGTGGTGTGAACCTTAGCTCTAGAAGATTCACTGCTGAAGTGACACCTTAACCTCATGCATGGAAAATCAGGAAAAGAGGTTGTGGATGGACGGATTACACAGATTGCTCAAATGAAGTTTTCCCTTAAACCTCACTCCTCCTCCATAGCAGTATTCTGTGTGCTCTGTTTTTACAAATTCCATTCATTTCAATATGTGCGCCTTCCTTTTTCCAAAGATTCCCGTCTCTAGTTCATTCATTTCCCCTATAATATTGAAAACTTCAATTTCTGTTGGCTTATCTTTTCATTTCCATTTTCGAGAAACTGCTTTTTTGGCTGCCGATACCATTACACTTAGTAAGGCTTTATTATGTCTATGCAATTTAGATCCTGTATCCCCACTGAAAAGAATAATTTCCATAGTTAACTATCATTTGTTTCCCTAATATTTCTGTTAAAGTTGTCCAGAAGGAGTTTTTAAAATCCATCAACATGCTGCATTACCAAAAATTTGGTACCAGTTTCCTCAGTCTTTCCTGTCACATCCCCAACATTAATCTAATGATCTACATGGGGTATAACATATAAAAATACTTACATAGATGTTTACATACAAAAGTCCTAAACCTTATGGACCCTGTTGTTTACTTGGGAGCCGTACAGATTTCTTCCTATTGCTCCTTTGTAAGTAGTCTTTCCCAATCATTACTAACATCCACCAACTGATTCTTAATTATTATGCAACATTTTATATGACTTAATAATTATCCATTTTTAACAGCATGTTCTGTCCTAGACTTAACTAAATACTCTACTAGCACTGATCTTTCACTGAGCACGTTACTCTCCCTTTCACTTTGTCTATATTCTGTTATCAGTTCCTGATAGGGAAGACAATCAAGAACCTGTAGTCCTAACTCCTACTTAGCCTTATCCCATCCAATTACATTTCCCTTCTGATTTATTTGCACTCATTACCTTGGTTCCTTTGCTAATTTCTTCCAGTAAATTTCAAACCCTTCTTGCCCGTCTTCTATGCCCTACTTGCAGACAACCCTAATGCTAGTCTTCTCCCTCCATTCCCACACTAGTCTAGTTATTAGAATATTCTGTGCTACTTTATGATTATAACATTGTGTACAGTTGTTACTATGCCTCTTAAAGTCTTGTATCCACGATTTTAGTCTAACTGTCCCCCTTCCATTTCATCATTATACTTTTTTACTTTGATGTATAACCTTCTGCTTATCTTATGTATATGAGCCTTTGCTGCAGAGTGTTAAAGTACCTCTTCAAACTGGGTGGCTGTAAACCATCTTGTTTTATGGGGGTGAATCAATTGACCCCAGTTGATTCTAATATTCTTCCTCTCCCAAACAAATTCCTTCAACTCCTTATTAACTGTCATCCACAATTTCTCCTCCAGTTCATAAAAATATCCTGGCCTGTATACAAGCCTTAACAGACTAAATGTTTTCACTGCTTGTATTCTACTTTCCAAATCCATAATCAAAAGCTTCTTAATTTCTGTAGTCGCTTGTGCTTAGGCTGTTCCTACATATCCCTAACTGCTATAATGGAATCTTTTTTAATCCATACACTTAAATACTTTACATGTCCCCATAAGTATGGGCACTATGAAACCAATGTGTGTGTGTGTGTGTGTTTTACAACTATTTTACCTTCCTTTAGTTTACATCAGAAAAAAAGAGTTGAAAGTATTCTTAAAAATAATTATTCTTTTCTAAATTTATCCAAAACAAAATAATATCATTGGCAAATAAGACTAACTTTCGCTGATTACCACACCATTTATACCTAGTGTTTGTTAATGTCACATTCTCTTTGCTAACAACTCCAAATATAAAGCAAACACAAGGTAAAGAGGGCATCTCTGCCTGATTTCTTTGCTCAAACAACTTAACAGAGATGAATGCAAATGCTGCCACTGCACTACTTAAAAAAATCCTAGATAACTATTGAACACCTTCTGTCAATTAAGACTCATCAACAACAAAATAGTTTTCTTATACTCCACTTCCCTCTGGATCATCGTTCTGTTTATGTTGTCGAACGCTTGCCTCAGTTCTGCAAAACCACATTAATCCATATGTATAAATTTCAGAAACACCATTGCCATTTAGTTAGCTAATGCAGACAAATACTTTATAACCACGGTTTAAAATAGAAATGGGTACATGTGAAGCTGGATATGAAGGGTCTTCATCCTCTGGGTAATACAGCCACCACAGCTTTCATCCAAGATGCTAGAACTCACATCTCCTCCACGTTTTTAAAATATTGTTGAACATGGCCTTCCAGAGCTTTAACACACTCCCCTCCTAATGTCCAAATTTCCACAAGAATACCATCTGTTCCTATATCCACAACTTCAAAGGTAATACATAATTGAGTGCAGAGCTCATTGTTAATGGAGCCACATGTACTGAACCAGAAGATATAGGAAACCTACTGGGAGACAAATTCACCTCTAACTTTACCACTGTCATCCCATCAACCTATGCTGAGGAAATACCTTCAAATACAACTCCCCCACTATCATTAGGGAATGGGTCCTCAATGCCCTCTTTAAGGCAAAAACACTGCATTAGTGAACTCAGACAATATCCCAGGATGCCTTCTAAATAGCATGAAATATGACCCATCAGGCCCTCTGGAATTGCTGTTTAACCGTAGCCTCCAAATAGGCTTCATGCCTAATGAATGCAGAACATCAACAGTCATCCCTCCGCACAAAAGCTTATACATCTCTTGCAGTAAATTTGAATGCTGATGTCATACTGAGTTTAAGAATCTCTAGATTCACCAAATATATCTTTATACTGAGAAAGTTGATATCCTTTTGGGTATTTGTATCCCTAGAACAACTTCAATGAAACACCAAAGTCTAGGTTTCAGGTTGGCACTAGACAGCCGAACATTCATCAGAAGTGAAGAGTAATTAGAAACATGGGGTGCTGCTATCTGTTAACCAGACAGAGATCTCAGACGGACACTAAACAGAAGTCAGTTTGGGATCAATGTTTGCAACCAGCAGAATAAAAGTTGCACTCTTTCTTTTTTCTATACTGGGCCCTAAATGGGTCTATTAATCCGAAAAGGACATCATCTCCTGGCGGGGTGCTGGATCTGAAGGTGGTACACATAAAGACACACTTCTTTCCAAGTGTTGATCAAAAACTTAATTTCAAATCTCTGCTAAAATAATATGAGTTACTGAACTCTGCCAGTGCCCTCAATCAGTAGGAGAAAACATGTTCTACTGCTACACTGCACATAAATAGACAATAAGAAATTGTACGGAGTAATCATGGGGTATTCCCATCGTATAGTAGCAAACTTTTGTCCTAATTTTTGCCGTATCACATTACCCTTTAGATGTTTTCTTTAAATAATTATAACCCCTGAATTTACAGCCTTCTGGATATGGTAATAGGTGAGATAGCCATTTTGTTAGGCACTGAGATTGGAACCAGAGATATGTGTGTTCCATAGACACTGGCAATATTTGTTTAAGATTTGCAGAAGTGTTTGTTACCAGAATAATTTTATTTCATGTGATTTTTCATACCATTCAGATCCATTGACAGCCTTTAGATATTAATCATAAATATTTTCAGAAGTAAAGCATCTGCACAGCCAGTAGCCACAGCACTCAGCAGGGAAGACAGACATTTGCTGGACTGTTTGTTAGCAAAACAATTTGATGAAAGGTACAAGTCTGACTATGTTAACAATTATCTTCTTAAACTCCTTCCTCAAAATTGTAAACAAAATGTATACCTCTCCTGTTACCAACAATGTAGATTATACTACAGAAATTACCGAAGCCTAACCCCATAATTAGGTACCTAGGCTCCTAGTTGTATGCAAGGCTAATGATCACCAGGGCCTTTATAAGCCTAATTGTGCAATTCAACCCAACTGTGTCCCCATGTATCACGGATATTTATTAGGAGGGAATATGTTAGGGAGTTTCTAGAGGTTATGTCGGGGGTGGGGCATTACAGTCTGCCTATATCACGGACATATGGGTCAGACCCGGGTGAATTTCCAATTTCTCATCCACTGGTCAAGGTTATATTTAAATAGCGTTAGGGATGGAGTCTGTCTCACATGGAGCCTGTTCCAGAGCATGAAGATCCTCCGAGACATGTCTGTCTCTCCAACATCTTATTTATGTCACAAGCAAAATTTAAATCCTTGGATCTAGTGGATCTGATGCTGTTCATTTTGCTGATGCAAAAAGTTAATCAGAGCTGGATGTGAGGATGCCTTGTGTTTCAGGTACAGATCACCTCTTAGTAACTTGTAGGAGACAGAGTATAGAGATATTGCTTTACGGAGATCCATACAGGACAATGTGTTTATACCCTGGATTCTACTGGTAAGGAACCTTTGTGGGTGATACAGCTGTTGCATTCATCTGGTCAGGTACACAGCAAAGGGGGTATTATACTCAATGATGGGTATGGTATGGGCCAAATAAAATGGCACTATGACTTTCTTGGACCTGGATGCCATGCCCTTCCTTATAAGCAGGGTGACATAGAATGAGTTTCTTACTAACCTGGCCACATGTTGGTCAAAGGCCAGATTACTGTCTAAATAAGTTTCTAGATCCCCGACTACTGGGTCAATTCTTAGCGTTGTCTTATTGATGGAGTTATTCGGCTGGTTTGCAGTTTGCCGAAAGGCACTACAATGCATTTTTTGGCAATGAGTTTTAGCCTGTGATTTTGGCTCCAGTCATTTGTCTGTGTTAGACCCTTTTGTAAGTTGCTTGTGTCATGGAGGAATCTATGATAGCTCCCAATTTTCAGTCATCTGTGAACTTGTTCAGCCAAAGGCCCTTGACATTAGCCTATACATATGAGAACTATGTGCAAAATAGTGGCAGTCCCAGCACAGAGCCCGGAGCTGGTGACCTGTCTCTTAGTGGAAGTCGTATTACAAATCTTCACTCCTGGGTCCTGTCTGGGAGCCAGTCAACAATCCAGTGAGTTATACAGGGGTTTATCACTAGTTTGGTGAGTTTGTCACCTATACACAAGTGGGGGTACTGTATAGTGCCTTAGCCAGATTCAGGTAGGCGGTATGCACCATTTTCCCCTCATCCACTGCCTTGGTGACTGGCTCAAGTCCACCAGGTTTAGTAGCCATGATCTTCCCTTTCACAAAGGCAAACTGTGTTGGGTCTAGTTACTGAAACTTTCCCATGTTTTTGTTGATTATTTCTATAATAGAATCTCTCTAGAATTCTAACATTCACAGCATCTAAGCCAATAAAAATGTAGCATATACAAGACACACTATATTTTAAGCAATGGTTAATAGTGAAGTATGTTATATGCTATACTGGTGAAGCCGATATAGCATCACAGGAGGTTACTAGGGTACTGGCCCTAAGGTCTCAATAAGTCTAGCCTTATGGACCAAGATATATATAGTCTATGTTGTGCATGAATCTAAGGTCAGCACCAGCTGCCCCTGTCTAAGAGGGACATAGCTGAAACTCCCAGTGTAAATTCATGGTTTCCCATCCAGCCGGACAGGTTACACTTAAATATGGCAATTGAGTAACTCTGTTTTACATGAATTGGGAGTTTGTCCCAGAGGAGGGGCAACATCTGGGAGACACATCTGTCTCTCCAGTATGTCCTGTTAATATCACAGGCTAGGTTAAGATCCCTAGAGTGAATGAATCTTGTCCCACTGGATTTGCGGACGTGCAGCAGCTTCATCAAGGCAGGGTCTGAGACTGCTCTGTAGGCCAAGCACAAGTCACCTCTAAGCAGTCTATACGATACTGAGTAAAGTGATAGGGCCTTCAGTCTGTCCATGTAGGTCATGAGTTGAAGTCCTGAATTTACTCGGTGAGAAATCTCTGAGGTCTCTCCAGTGGCTGCAGATGTCTGGCGAGGTCAGAAGGGAGCACTGTACTCTTTTATTGGTCTGATGAGAGCGGAGTACAGGGGAGTTATAACCTCCTTAGCATTGGATACTATACATTTGCTTATGAGGTGTGCAAAGTAGAAGGCCTTCCTTACTACTGAGGACATCTGATGCTCAAAATTAAGGCTGCTATCAACTTGCTTTCCTAAATCTCTCACCACTGGCTTTGAACGTAGGGGATATTATTGATGCTGTAATTAGCAGGGTTTTTTCTTTTGCTGTAGGGGGTGATAATGTATATTTTTGTGTTTAATTAAGTCCGTGGCTTTGACATGAATCATTTGTCTGTGTAAGTCCATTTTGAAGTATGTTGACATCTTTGGGAAATTCGATGATTGCACCCAGTTTGCAGTCAACAGCAAACTTGGTAAGCCATAGGGCATCTATTTTTGCCTGAACTTCTGAAAAATAGACACCAAACAGTATGGGGCCTAGCACAGATCCCTGTGTAACATCACTGATAACAGGTATGCTAGTAGAGTTAGCAATCCTGATTCTGACACCCCGTATTATGTTTGTGAGCCAGTTGGCAACCCATCTAGTGACGTAAGGGTTAATTCCCAGTTGGGTGAGTTTCTCAATGATGCCTGAGTGAGGGATTGTACCAAAGGCCTTGGCTAGTTCAAGACAGGCAGTGTGAACTCTTTTGCTTTCATTCAGGGCCTTGGTGACATTCTTGAGGAAGTCCACCAGGCTTAGCAGGCAAGATCTGCCCTTAAAGCCAAACAGAGTCGGGCCAAGAGTTTGAAGGCCACCTATATTCTTGTTGAGAAGATTCATGATGATTCTCTACATGGCTTTGCAGATAAGGTTGGTTAGGCTTATGGGTCTATAGTTCTCGGGGTCGGTCGAGGGACGCCCTTTGTGCAAGGGGATAATGGTTGCTATTTTCCACTAGCTGGGACAAAGCCACTTCTCAGACTCAGACTGAAGAGCATGCTCAGCAGTTCATCTAACTCCTGTTTTTAGACCATTTAATAAGCAGCCTGGGATATTATCCCGTCCCACAGAGGCTGTGCTTTTGGACTTGGAGAATGCAGCTATGACCTGCTCTCTGGAGACACTAGACAGAGGGCTGGTGACAGGTACATTATAGGTTATGATTGGTGGGAACAAGTGGGTGAAGTTTTTGCCAAACCTGCCCGCTAGTAGGTTGGCGATGTTCTCAGGTTCAGTATAAGTGGTACTGTCTACAGCTAGCTCAGCACAAAGCTGGGTCTTGCCTTTTAGATTTCAGCTGTAGCTAAAGAATACTTTGTGATTTACCTTAGCTAGGGATGCTAATTTAGCTTCATAATTAGCTACAGAGGACTTTACAATATATCTTATGTGCTTGTTTATGCTTTGGAGGGAGTTCTTCCTTTGCTGGGACTATTCCCTCTTGTTTTTTGACAGCAGTTTCTTTCTCTTATTGTATAACCTATTTATGCTGGATGTCCACCAGGGTGGATTATTTTTTCGTGAGGATCTTGATTTGATCTGTTCTGATATGACCGAGTCTATACATTTATATAGGTGTTTATATAGAACATTTGTGTACACCTCAGTATAGGGGTCATTGCTGTCATTGTTGGCAGGGCGTCTGAAACTACTGATGCCATCACTCAGTAAGCTATAGTTTGCTTTGGAAAAATGTAACGTTTTGCTCCTGAGGGTGGGTCAGGTATGATCGTTTCTTCGAACAAGAATGATTTATGATCGGACTTTACTAGAGAGGGCCCCACACATCGGGTGCTGCAGAGATCACCATGTTGATGAGTGCTATGTCAAGGATGTTAGTGCCCCTTGTGCAAGAGCTATCTGCTCCAGAGCATATGTGTTAAAGTTCAGGAACCTTTGGGTGAGCATGTTTGTGCTCATATATATGTTAACCAATTGATAGATGGATAGTTAAAGTCACTCATGACCAGGATATTTGGCTGCAGTGAGAGTGACTCAAGTAGGTCCAGGTAGGCTGTGTGGTTCTCGTGGTTCATGGTGGGGAACCTGTAGCTAACAATGACATGAAGAGGGGTCTTTCCTACAGTTAGATGGACTTGGAGTAACTCTAGGGAGCTGTACTGTTTAATCAGTCTAGAGGTGTATATGTCTATAATGAAGATAGATACTCCTCCTCCCTTTTTATTTTCACGGTCGTTGTGTCCTCTGAACGTGTAGAAGGCATTGTAGCCTTGCATAGCTGGGGTACTCTCTGAGAACTTGAACCAAGTCTCTGCGACTTCGCCGACATCAGCATATTCCAGGGTGAGAAGTGCTTCAACTGAGTGCAGTTTCTAATTTAGACTCCTAGCAATAAGCAGCACAACTCTGAGTTAGTTTCTGGGGGATATTTTTACATTGGGAATTTTGTTCTTATGACATTGCCTAAAAAGGCACTATGGGAAAGGCAAGTACCTTTGCCAGCAAACTAAAGCCTAGAGGTGACAGGTGAAGACCATCTCTGGCAAAGCAGTGTGGTCTCTTGACCTTATCATCCCAGGCTGTCAGATACTGGATCCCCCTGGACTGACACCAGAAGTTAAGCCAATTGTTGAAGTCAATCATTTTTGTTTGTATTGTGGCATCTCCCTGGGTGAGTGAATACTTCTTCGTAGAGCCAGGGACATACCTGCCTGGGACACATAATCCAAAAGCTCCATAATGTCTTTCTTCATATAGTCCATTGAGGTATGTCTCAAGTCATTCACTCCAACATGGACTATGACAGAGTCATAACAGTACTTGTTACTGAGAGACTTGAGTACATGTACAACTTGGTAGATCTTGGCACCAGGCAGGCAGCTGACTGTAACCTTCTCCTTGTCCAGTCTAATGAGGGGACACTTGTGTGTTTCACTAAGTTGTCAGCTATGACTAAGATATTTGGTTTAGATATGCTTTGCCTTAGGAGTTTAATGAGTGAGACACCGATGCGTGTGTTATTATGTGTAGTGGGGTGCTGTTGGGACTGTTTTGTATAAGGAAGATTTGTGCTTGGGCGGTCTTTGCTCTTTTGGTATATTTCTAGTAAGTATCTCCCCGTATGTATGGACATATTTTATTTGCCAAGATTACATGTTAGTGAATGTGTCTTATTGGAACGCAAGTGTTTTTAACTATGCTGGCATGACATATTCCTATAGTGTATATATATATATATATATATATATATATATGTATGTATCTAGAGTTCAATAATTAAGTTAGAAGGTGCACATGACAGTAAAAATGGAAAAGATGGGGGATATCGGTACAATCCACTGTGGTGAAGGTTAAATTCTTAATGTGATCTAAGATCTTCCTTCCTAAGGCAGATATATTAATCTTATACATGTGTTCTTCACCTTGTACATGCCTAGTAATCCATTTGGCAATTGGCTCTTGCTTACAGCTATTTCAAAATAATTCCAACTAAGGTTACCAACCTAGAAGGGGTCAGATAGTTGAGAAGACCCATCCCCACCCTCCCTGTCCTGTTCTGTCATCCACCCCAACTTTCTGCAAACAACAGCCAAGTTGTCATATTAAGCTTAATTCACTGGACTCTACCAGTTTCCAATAGGTCTGAAAAAGAAGTTATGTACTCACCATAACGTTCCATCTGAGTATTTCTACTTCATTTGTCTTCAACCTGTGGGTATTGGATCCATAATGGATCTCAGCCGGCAACTTCACAAGCATCTGCTCCTAGCTCCTCCCACTACCAATAATACACCACCACTACCTTCCAACCCTCAGATCGAGTTTGCTGCACCCTACACTGAACAACCCGATCCCAAAACACTTTACACACACAAAAGGCCAGCTATGAGTACTGTCCATATGGTAAGGCCAGGGGGAAGGCGGGAGGAATGGTTGAAGACAAATGAAGTAGAACTACTCAGATGGAACATTATGGTGAGTACATAACTTCTTTATCTGAAGTAGTTTACTTCATTTGATCTTCAACCTATGGGACAGGGTCCCCAGCTACTAAACACCTGGGTGGCCCTCCTGGAAGGATATTCCAGAGCACTGTGGAATCAAAGGATGCTCTCCTTCGAAAAGTCAAATCCAATTTATAGCGAGAAATAAAGGTATGAGATGATGACCAAGTAGCTGCAGAACAAATGTCGTCTAAGGATACTCTCGACCAAAAGGCCGCAGAAGTAGCCATGGACCTAGTCGAGTGAGCTTTAACCTGACTCGGAGGAGGCAAACCATTATCCTTGTAAATCTGAAGGATACATAGGGAGATCCACCTGGCAATGCTCACCTTGGAAATAGGTTTACCCAAAAAAGGTCTAGAAAAGGACACAAACAACTAGTCAGATTTATGAAACGTTTTGGTCCTGTGCAAACAGAGCCACAACTGTCGATGAACATCCAACAAATGCAACTTGTATTCAATTTTGTTTGTAAAATTTGGAAAGAAAAAAAGTAAATGGATAGTTTAATTGATATTAACCTCAGATGCTACTTTTGGGAGAAAAGAAGGATTGGTGCGAAGAGAAACCCTGTCCTTGTGGGAAATCATGTATGGAACTTTGACAAACAAAGCCTGAAGTTCTGAGGCCCTCCTAACAGAGGTGATAGCCACTAGAAAGGCTGTCTACCAAGACAAAAATTTAAAAATCTGCGGTTGCTGCAGATTCAAATGGAGGAGCAACCAACGCTTGAAGTACCATAGTAAGGTCCCACGGGGGAATGGGATCTTTGACCGGAGGACGTAAGAGGAAGGTACCTTTAATAAAGGCTTTGTACAATCTGGAAGAGGCTAAAGAAGCAGAGTTCTCTCCCATGTGAAAATGAGAAATGGCAGCTAGTTGAACCTTGACCATAGACGAGCTAGCCCCTTGTTGAAAAATATTTGCCAAAAAGTCAAGGATAGCCAGAATGGAGCCGTGAAAGGATCTAAACTCCTTTGAGAAGCCCAAAAGGAAAAACGCTTCCATTTGCTGCGATAAATCTTCCTGGTGGACGACTTATGAGCTGCCACCAGAATAGACCTGACCAAAGAAGACAATCCGGGAGCCCTAGCAATTAAGGGAACTGGAGCAGCCAAGCTGTGAGCTTCAGACTGTCCAGATTCAGATGAGTGACCCTCGAGGGTTGCGAAATGAGATCCTGAATGGGATCCAAGATCCAAGGAGCAGCTAGATGATGAGACAAAAGGAAGAGAAACCATACCTGGCGAGGCCAAAACGGGGCAATGAGGATCACTTTGCTCCCCAGTCGACAAGCCTTCTGTAGGAACTTCAGAATAAGGGGTACAGGAGGATAAGCATAAGGAAGACCGGGAGGCCAAACATGGACTAGAGCATCTCTGGAGGACTCCCCCCGGCGGGGATGGGGTGGGGTCAGAGTGAAGAACTCGCTGCACTTCACGCTGGAAGGAGATGCAGAGAGATCGCAGCAAGGCCAACCCCACTCTAGAAAGATCTGCTTCAGAGACCACTGGTAAAGCATCAGAATAGTCCGGCTTAGTTTGCCCGCCAGAATGTTGGACCACCCTGAAATATGCATTGCTAACAGAAAATGACCAGTAGAGATCGCCCATTCCCAAACCCTCATGGCTTCGCGACAAAGGGGGTAAGATCTGGTCCCTCCCTGTTTGCTGACATACCAGACAACCGACATGTTGTCTGACTGGATTGCAATGGTTCCCAGATGTAGAAAGGCATGAAGGGCCTGCAACGCTAAAAGGACCGCCCCTCATCTCTAGAACGTTTATATGCAAACTGGTCTCGATCGGGGATCACATGCTTTGGACCATCCTTCCTGAACAATGCCCCCCCCCCTCAGCTGGGAGGTGTCCATGGTCACTGCGGCTTGGGCAAGGGCTGAAACAAAAGGTCGTCCAAGATTTCTGAAGACTGCATCCACCATAGAAGGGAAGACCTGCAGACTCTGCTGATGTGTATCAGGTGTGACAACGGAAGATCCAACAAAGACCATTGCACTGCTAGAGTCCACTGTAGTACTCGCATATGTAACCGAGCACATGGTAGAAGTGTTACTGTCGCTGACATAGAATCTAGGGCCTTAAGACTGACTCTGCTGAGGGAAGGTGAAATCAGTAAATGAAGGCAACATGCATCCTTAAATTTCAAACTCTCTCCGAGGTCAGGAAAACTTTTGTCTGTAACGTGTCTATCCATGCTCCTATGTATTCTACAACCTGGACAGGGTTCAGAAGAGATTTGGCTGTGTTGACTGCAATCCCTAGATAGTGTGCAAGATGTAGGAAATAGTCTCTGGTCTGACAAAGTAGACGCTTGGTGGGAGCAGTAAGGAGCCAATCATCCAGGTAAGGGTAGACCTGAATCCTCTGAAGACTCAGGTGAGCCATACTACTGCCATCACTTTGGTGAACACCCTGGGGGTTGTGGTGAGATAAAAAAGGGTAGGGCCCGAAACTGATAATAAGTGGCTTTGGAAGCAGGGAAACCTCCTGGAGCTTCTGTGCATCTTTATGTGATAGCAGGCATCCTGGAGGTCGAACGAGCACATCCAGTTGCTCTCTTGCAGGTATGGCACAGTGGACTGTAAACTGACCATCCTGAACTTCTCTTTGGCAAATGACAGGTTTAGAGTACACAGGTCCAGAATGGGCCTTAAGTGCCCCATCTTTTTTGGCACCAAAAAGAACCTGGAGTAGATGCCCGATCCAGACTGGGCTGGGGGGACAGATTCAATGGCTCGTTTCTTTAGTAGCTTGGAAACCTCTAGCACTGCTGCCTCCCTTTGTGCTGGTGGTACGTCTGGGAGGTGTTTGTAAGATGTAGGGAGAACCACAAATGGGATTGAATATTCTCTGGAAATTATCTGAAGTACCCAACGGTCTGATGACATGGACTCCCATGCCACCAGGTGAAATGACAGGTGACCCCAGACTGCCTCCAGAGCAGAGCAGTCGGGTAACCCCTCAGGGTTGCTGTGCAGGCCTGTCCGAGAACGGTTCTCGAGACCCAAAATTCCTCTGACCCCCTCTGCCTCTGGGCTGGCATCTATCCTGTCCACCTCTGCCTCTAGGGGAAGAAGGGCCCTGAGTGTCCCGGGAATACTGAGACACCCAGAACCACATCTTCTTTTGTCCTCACTGATTCCGGGAAAAGGATCTTTGAGAGTTCGAGAAGTGGATTCCGATGGCAGACAGCGTCTTCCTGTCTTTCTCACTCTGGACCAAGGTGTCACGGATGGTCTTACCAAAGAAGGAGGAGCCGTCATACGAGGCAGTCGCAAAACACGCCTTGAAGGGTTCTGTGAACTGACAATCTGAGACAGGCATTACGCCTCATGGACACGCTGTACCCAGCCGCCATAGCCGCTCCTTCGGTCACGTGTGAGATGAGTCGCATAGATGTATTTGAAACCGCTGTCAAGGTAGCCATCCTCATGGAGAATGAAGCCCTGTCCTCCTGTGACATGGACATTGGGGGAGACTCAGCCAATTCCTTAACCAGGTCCCACTGTAATCGAGTAAAGTACAGTTGTGTACACTTACCATAAATGTAGATGTTCGAGTGTATTCACTGTTGCAGTCATTACATTTGGGTAATCCTGCTGGTAGGTTGCCCTCAGTCGGCTTGAATTCCAAAGTCTTGGGTTCTGCGTCAGCTGCTGTCACCCCTTCCCTGACATCAGGTCATTAGGGGTATAAAAGAAGCAGCCAACGCCATTTTCTTCAGTCTTTCTTGCTGCGCGGTGCCCGAAGCAGAAGCAGTTTAAAAAGTGCCAGTCGGCCGACTCCTGAGATTTTCGTGTTTGAATTTCAGATCCGAATTCTTCAATAAAGCTAAGTACCCCATTGGGGAAACTTTTTTCTTGCTCCAGACCGATGTCAGAAAAAGTAAATAATTGTATTTCTTGTGGAAAGCAAATACCTCATAAGGACTTTCATTCTTACTGTATTCCTTGCCTAGGCCCTGATCACAACGTTTCTGGTTGTCAGTTTTGTGCTAGATTTAACCAACACACTATTAAGTGTCAGTATGATTTTGCTTTAAACTACTTTGGGCGCCGGTTTAATTATCCAGAAATGTCGTCGGATAGCCATCCGACTACCGGAGTTTACAAAAAACGCAAAGAAAAGGAGAGAGATAAACAACCAAGGTCCAAAACCAATGATGAAGCTTCTCCTAAGCCAGTTGCCGGTTCGCCAGTTCTCAGTGAGGTGCTTTCGCAGCCCCTGACACCCACTACTTTAGAGTCGCAGGCCACTACCGACTCCCACGTGGAGTCAGCCATGCCGCTGGAAACTCAAGGTATTGGAGCCTCGGATACTATTCCCTCAGATGGGTCCGGAGCCACTGAGCAGGCACCAGCTTCTGAGGGTGTATTCAGACCTAGACATCTTTATATTAAACCGACTTCAGCTTCAAAGGCAAAGACTAAAGCACCTTCTAAAGCAAAGAAACAAACTCAAGAGCAACGTGGACAGGTCTCTATGCCCAAAAAACAGATGCTCAAAATGGCCTAAGACTTGATTACCTTGATCAGGGGTGTGTGCGAATAAATCTCTGCATCATTTTATCCATGTCAACTTCGGGGAGATTGTGGGTGGACTGCAACAAAGCCATGGACTCCGACCTGATGGGTCAAAGAACTGAGGCTCTAGAGGGTGGCCTGGGCTCCTCCGGCTCTGGAGAAAATCTAGGAAATCGGAGCCTGGCGGAGTCAGGTCTGTGCCTAGACTTAAGTTTGGTAGGAGGTCCGGTGGGAACTGAAAGGTCCGGGGACCGCTTTCTTTTCTCACTCCTATGCTCCTTCTCTCTGCCCTTTCTATGCTCCTCTTCCACAGGCTTAGAGGCAGGAGAATGAGTCCCAGCCTGGAGGGAGCAGGGATGGGAGTAGAAGGACAGGAAGCAGAAGTGGAGGTGGCTGCCTTTGTAGAAGGGAGCAGGCCCTTCATCACTAGTTTAGACTTACAATCTTTAAGAGCTTGCGGGTTAAAACCAGTGTAAATATTGCAGTCTGTATACAGATGGCCAGCACCCAAACAAAGAACACAGAGTGCGGCCATCAGCAGGTGACAATTTGTGGCCACACTCAGTGCATCTTTTAAAAACTTGCTTAGGGAGATCAGCCATAACTAGTCTCAAAAACAAGAAAAGATTCTGAAAGACACACTCCACTCACCACACACTCAGAACCACAAGCACACAGATGGCTGGGGGGGCCTAACTACTACAAAACTACCTAAAAACTAAGGAAAAGAACCTATACTCGACTCACCAGCGAGGGGAAGGAAGGGAGCAAACCTATGCTACCAGCATGCACACTAAACACTAATAAACAGGAGGGAAAAAAACACTTCAAAAAACCTACTCACAACCTGGAGCTCAAGAATCATGATGTGTTGGAAGCCGCAGCAAATGAGATCTGAAGGTTGGAATGCAGTGGTGGTGTATTATGGGTAGGGGAGGAGCTTGGAGCTCAGAGCAGATGTTTGTGAAGTTGCCAGCTTGGATCCGATACCCACAGGTTGAAGATCAAATGAAGTAAACTACTTCAGATGGTCATTTACCATTCATAACCACCCCCCCCCCAAGTAAACCATCAACAGAGTTACACACATTCAGTTGCAGCCTTTCACAATTACTATGCTGTATATGGTATATGACTATACTCCAAAACTGGGAAAAGGCAAGCTTGTTATACACACTTCTGATGTCAATCAGAGACATAACAAGTTTTGTTCACTTCTGATGTCAATCAGAGACATAACAAGTTTTGTTATATACTACTTTAAGTATGGTTGTGTTCTAGTCTCAGGTACCAGCATACACAGTAGCCACCACAGAACAGGAGAGTGAAGCTAAAACTTCTCAAAAGCAAACTTCACACTTCTCAAAACCGAGGTGGAATCCTTCAAAGCCCCCAGGCCAGTGGAAAATACGGCCCAAACCACAGAATCCTTTACAAATGCATTCTATGGACACCTACAGGAATGCATGGATCATGCTATCCCAAATAAAACCAAGACTCACTCCTCCAAAGGCAGGAGACCTGTCTGGTGGACCTCAGCCATAAATAAGCTATACAACAGAAGGAGGAAGCTACTACATGATAGAGCAAAATCCCAAAAAAGGAAGGCATCTCTGATCAGTACTAGCAAGAAACTACGATCCCTCATAAAATTATCTAAGGCCAGCTTCGAAAGAAAAATTGCACAAGACGCTAAAGATAATCACAAGGCCTTCTTTAGTTATGTCAGGAACCTGGGTGGCAACTCCCAGATATGCTCTGAGTTAGTGCAAAATGACAAAAAATACACTGAACCCACAGACATTGCCAACATCCTGGCAGACAGGTTCAGTGCAAACTTCTCCCCTTCCCCCCCAAAAGAGCAAATGACTATCCCAACAGAGTGTAGCCTCCCTGACATCACAAATGCACAGGTGAGAGCTGCCCTCTCCAAAGCAAAAAAACACAGCATCAATGGGACCAGACGGTGTCCCGGGCTGTGTCTTACATGAGCTCCAAGAACTGAACCCTCACATAAAGTCACTGTTCAGTCTCAGCCTTACTACAGGATATGTACCCAAGGAATGGCGTACAGCAACAGTGATCCCACTCCACAAAGGTGGTGCCACAACGGACCCCGGGAACTATCGCCCTATAAGCCTGACTAGCCTGGTCTACAAAGCTATGGAGCGTATCATCATGGAACTCATAAAAAAGACATTGGGAACCTCCAAACACTGGATCCTACCCAATTCGGCTTTGTTAAGGGCACATCTTGCCTCTTGAACCTGGTCAACTTCTTTGAAACAGTCACCAAGGCCATAGATGAAGGGAAGGTAGTCCACACAGCCTATCTGGACCTTGCAAAAGCCTTCGACACAATACCCCACTCGGGCATCATAAATAAGCTCACCAGCTTAAATATCAACCCCTATGTCACAAGATGGGTTGCAAACTGGCTCAGGGATAGAACCCACATGGTCAGAATTGCAGGTGCCAAGTCAGACTCTAAACCAGTTACAAGTGGCGTCCCGCAAGGCTCAGTCCTGGGACCTCTCTTGTTCGGTATACATTCTCTGAGGTACAGGCTAACACGGGAGGACTATGGCTGACCAAGTTCGCAGATGACTGCAAACTGGGTGCCATAATCGACTCCCCGACTGACACAAGCATCCTCCAAAAGGGTCTCACAGAGATGGATAACTGGTGCCATAGCCATGGCCTAAAGCTAAATGCCAAAAAGTGCATAGTCATCCCCTTTGGGAAAAACAAAGTGCCCACAAATTACCACATTGGTGGTAATCCATTAAGTACAGAAGACGTAATTAGGGATTTGGGGACCCAAGTAGATAGCAATCTCTCCTTTGACAGTCACATTACCAAAGTGGTTAGAAAGACCTTCTATATAGCCCACCTTATGACAAAAGGGTTCACATCTAGATCAAGAGAGGTCATTGTGCCCCTCTACTCATCAGGCCCATAACTGAATACGATGCCCCATTTGGGATGTACCTTGCCCAACACCTACAGCAACTGGAAAGACACCAAAAGTACCTCACCAAGAGGATCAAGGGACTCAAACAGATGCCCTACGCAGTTAGGCTAAAGAAACTCCAGCTCCTCTCAGTTGCTTACCGCCTACTCAGAGCCGATCTGTGCCTGACGTATAAAGCAATGTCCAAACCAGAATTAATGGACATGCCCCACCTCAGGAAATCCAAATCCCTTAGAGCTACACGCTCCAGGGACTTAAACCTCAGCACAGAAATAAATAGGACATGCTGGAGGGACAGATTCATATCCCAGAGGCTCCCCTCACTCTGGAACAAAATCCCAATCCATGTTTGGCAGAGCCCCTCAATGACCCTCTTCAAGAGAAATCTTGACGAGTGGATGGGAGATGGTAGGTTTACCCCTGGGATCTCTTCTGTGTCCCTACTAGACAGAGGCACAGTAAACTAACCTTAAAAGGGCTATCTTCTGTGACTACTATACAGAGGCACAGTCAACTAATCTAAAAGGGTGGCGAAAGCCAAACACACTCTGGCTAGACTTATAAATGCCCTAGGGCAGACAGCCTAGTATCAACCTATGAACCTATGAATGCTGTAAAATACTTCTCACTGCCACACACAAAAATGGCAGAACTAAGGTTTAACAACTTCTAAAGCTGTTAGTCTGTCAGAGGTACACTTAGCTTCTGGCCAGTGTCTGTGTGGCATTGTTCATTGCTTCCAAATACACAAAATATTTTGCACTCCTACATTTCTTATTGTAAGTAATACTACATTGCATGTAGTTATGTGTACTCAACATGGATGTCAAGTTTTACCTCTTGAGCTTTGTCTCCGTCTGTTCTCAAGGTGAATTTCCTGACATACATGTCTCAAGCAATTAAGTTCATTATAATCAGAGACTCAATCTTTTGTGTGTGTTATGACGTCAATTATAGTATCAAAAACATGACAATTCTAGTCAGATTGAGTGCTGGGTACCTGCCACAGTCTGCCTTCCATTAAATAAATGTTTCTCTGTGGTATTTTTGCTTTATTTGTTGTTGAAGTCATAGGTGTGCGCATTAGCAGTTCTTATTCAGCATTGTTTGTGTCTTTCGGCTTTTCCCAGTTAGGGGTCGCCACAGCGGAACTCCGGTCTGCTAATGATTGGCAGTAGAATTTTACGTGCTGGCTTGCCAGGCCTAACGCACAACCTTCAATGAAGGAACGCCCATTCACGCATGTCGCCACACAGAAGACATTCTTATTCAGCATTACTGCTCTTAATATGTTTACACGTTTGTATAACTGGGGGTATCAAAGTCTGATGCAAATGGTCTCTTCTCTAAGGTGATAACTGTGATGGTAGAGTGCAAAATCCTGAAAGCATACTCATGCCTCTCAGTAGGACTTGTCTGCCTCATTCTCTTCAAGATAACACAATAATGGTACAGGGGTAGACAGCTCCTCTATGTTAGTCATCAATTTATTTATTATTTATTTATTGCATTTGTTTACCGGGAAAGTCCACTGGGCCAGAGATGAGCCCATTTTCAGTGGAGGCCCGGGGAGAAAAGCTCCACATGTAATTACATAAAAGAACATATAATACAGAATATATCAGGTAGTGGTAGTAGATTAGATAAGTGAATAAGAGCATACAATAATATGGTATGAATTACAATACAGTAGTGAGGTGATAACATTGTATAACATGGTGACATTGGCAGAAAATTGTTAAAATCACGGTAGAAGTATAGAAATAGAAGGTGTGGATGGCAGGTAAGGTTGTTAGATGAGAGAGAAGATTGTATAAAGGAAAAAGAGGCAGAAGGCTTAGAGAAGAGATGGTGCTGGCTAGTGTCAGCAGAAGCAGTAGGTGTAAAGGAGGGAAGGGAAAGAAAGTCTAGGTGTAGAGATAGGCTAAGATGGTTTAGGAGAGGGAGTCAGGTAATGGAATTGTGATTAAGGGTGCAGGTGCATATCCAATGTGAGGAGAGGTGAAGTTTAAGGGAGTTTTTAAAAGAAGTGGAGTTACTGATAGTTCTTATTGAAGGAGGGAGTTTATTCCAAAGCTTGGAGACAGTGAAAGAGTAACACATTTGACCAGCTGAGAGCTTAGGTTTATCAGTATTTAGTAGCATATTGTTTTCTGACCTTAAGTGTCGATTTGGATGGTAGATGGTTAAGAGGTCAGTAAGGTCTGGGCAGATTTCTGGGAAGTAAATGATTTTATGGGCAGTAGTAAATTGTAGGTATGTAAGGTAATGGGGAAGTTCCAACCAATTAAATTGTAGTGTGGAACAGTGGTGAGAGTAGAATTTAGCATTTGTAGCAAATTTGGCAACTTTATTGTAGCATGTATTGAGTTTAGTTTTTAGGGAGGACTGAATATTGGTTAGGATGGGGGCGCAGTACAGCAGTGTAGGAATCAGGAATGAGGAGGCAAGAGCTTTTTTTTACAGAGAAGGTGAGAAAGTAATTGTGTCTATAGAGGGCACCTAGCTTTCAATGTTTTTTTTTATGTTATTCTGGATATGAAGGTCAAAAATTAAGTTATCGTCAATGATGACACCAAGCAGTTTGGTACTGGGAACAACATTAATACCAGTATTGTTTTGGGAATGAACTGAAAAGTCAGACTTATTAACTGGGCTAGATTTTTGTGGGGTAAATATTATCTGTTTGGTTTTGTTGGGGTTAAGGGCAAGATGATTCTGTAACATCCAGGATTCAGTTGAGGTAAAAGCCTCTTGGGTAAGGTGCTGCAATGCAGAGGCAGATTTGGAAGAGTAGATAATAGTAGACTCGTCAGCATACTGGACTACAGTACTGTGGGTAAGAATTTTATGAAAGTCATTGATGAATATACTAAATAAGAGAGGACCCAGTATGGAACCCTGGGGGACTCCTGTGTTGATGTTGTTGAAAGGAGAGGAGCAGCATTGCCATATGGTAGCTTGTTGCCTATGAATGAGATAGCTGGAAAACCACTGAAGGGTGGAGGGAGGGAAACAGAGAAGAATGTAGTCAGAATGATCAAATAAGCTATGACCTAAGCCTAGTGGTATGTGTTATGTTATACCATCAACAGATGTTTTTTAAGGCTCAAATATTTCAAGATGACTATCATACTGTTTCATTTAATTTATCTTTTTGTTTAATCAAATAATGGCTAAATGATTCTTAGCTCTCTCCATAACTGACAACACTTATACTTTTTCTGCTTTTAGACTAGGATTGTTTACTTTCATTTATTGCTCCTTTGATATTATTCATACCCAAACAGTTTTGGTTATTTGGTAAGCAAATGATATTGATCTTTGACAGTATAACCTCATGTGGTAGAAATGGTAAGCAATGTGCTCTTTAGTATCTCAGTTCTTGGGATCTCAGCCATGCATGCAGTAGATTTTTCTTTGTAGAAAGTAGTACACTTCCTGAAGAGAATGCTATTTTACACAACTGGTAGCATTTCAAGAGTAAACTGTCCCTGATTCTCTGTCCCTTGTAACTATTTTATTTTCAGGTTAATCACTGAGGATTACAGTCAGTCGATAATACCAGAGTTTTATACTTCTTACTGTTTAGTAAATGCTCTTGTTGCAAAAACTTGTTCTATTATGATTTTTTTTAAAGTTTGTTTGTGTCTTTTGGCTTTTCCCACTTAGGGGTCGCCACAGCGGAGCTCCGGTCCGCTAATGATTGGCAGTTGATTTTTACGTACCGGCTTGCCAGGCCTGACGCACAACCTTCAACGAAGGTATGCCCATTCACACATGTCTCCATGCAGAAGACGCTCTAGCTGAGAATCGAACCAGACAGCGTATTATTGTGAGGCGACAAAGCTACCGCAGCACTATGATTCTTTTAAAAGTGAATTACAGAAATAATTAAAATCAAGTCTGATTTGGACCTTTGCCCCCCCACCATTGCTTAATCTGATCCAAGTGAGAATCCATCCATTCATCCTCAACCCCTTTCCCCATTTTGCACATGGGGTCGGGGTGTCACTTTTGCAGTGACAACCATCTCGTGGCAAGGTTTATACCACCAGATGGCTACCCCTGCAGCGGTAGTTCATTCGTACCACTCACTCATGCACACACACTCACGGCCAATTTAGAATGTCCAATCCACCTAGTGTATGTCTTTAGAATGTGGGATGAAACTGGAGCACCCAGAACAAACCCACGTGACCGCAGGGAGGATATGCAGACTCCGCACAGAAGGCATCCCAACTACATGCAATTTTCTGATTTCACTCAAATTTAAATATAAACCATGTGATCCATCTTTATTCTGAAATAAAAAGCTATATTCCTTATAAATGCATGGCAGGGCCATGCATTCAGTAATTTGAAACTGTTCTGTTGCTAAACATACAGCATTTAAAATATAGTATCCTGTCACTGAGGCTGCCTTTCTCTAGATAGTGATATTCTGGGTTTATGTTGCCCTTCTAGCAACTCAGACACAAGAAATGATGTGCTGCTTCATGTACTTTAAACTATGTTTGGGTTAGAAAAATAATGTCAGGGAATACAAGGATATCACACAACATACTTCTATGACCAATAGTACAACTTGCTGGCGTTTGCATGAAAAAAATAACTGAAACTGCCTCTAGATTATCTTGGAGCTAACTCCCATGATGATTTGTATAAGTAAATTCATGACCTCTAAAAGGGAGAAAAGATTATTCTTCTCTCATGGGGAAACCAGAGATGTAATCTTACTTTTAACAGCAATAAGACATGAGGTAAATTTAAGAGGTGGAATAAATCTGCATGCTTACAAGTTACCCAGGCTCACAGGCAAAGCAGTTGAGAATGTAGTACTACCACATCTAACAACATATTAAAACTACTCAGCAAAAAATGCAACATGCAAGCACATTCAACTTAAAGCAACTTTGTAAAATGGTTACATTTTATTTACACATGTTAATTCTAGTAGTCTGTTACAGTTGCTAAGATTTTATCCCAGGTATAAATCATATTAATCATTATTTTGATATGTAGTAGCATGTTTTGGCGTGTTACTCATCAGTTGCATTAATGTACATCACTACAAAGTCCTCTCAGTCAAATAAGTACCTGTTTGATCTATTATGTTTTGTACTCATGACGTCTAAATATTAGCTTTCACTTGTGCCATTTCTCTGGCTCATGGCCGAAAATGGTTCTTGGACCAATTCACTTACCTGGTAAACAAAGATATGTTCTTTACTCCCCACTCTACCCTAATATTTCATTTATTCTTCAATTATTTTTTTCATCAAGCATAAGTTGCTTTATTGTAGAACCCTAGTGATTTGGCTAAAAGAAGCTTTCCAGGGGTGATAAAATCCAACATTAGAAAAAATGCAGTACAATATCATCTACATTAGACAAACAAAATTCAAACACTCAAATGAAACTCAAAATAGTAGCTCTATTGAAGAGACACATTTAACTCTGTAGGTGTAAAAAAGTCTTTAGCAGTATGTAAACCCTCTTTCTGCTTTGATTAATATTTCAAAACATGTCTTATTTTTTGAGACCTGGCAATCCTATTTAAAATAGCTAGCTGTAAACTACCAGTCACAGTTTTATGATATTTTATAAACAGCTTGACAACAAGACATTATAGGTAAAGAATGGGCAACATCCTGTAAATATCCCTTAATTCATATTTGAATTTTCTTCATCATTTCTCCTATATAAACATGTTATGGGAGGCAGGAGAGAACAACAACAATTTGTTCAGTGGAAACAAGTATAAAGACGTTTAATGTAAAAATGATCTCCGTTAATGTTGAAATTACCAGATGTAACAAAATTACAAACTGCAGAAACCACAATGTACCTCTCCCAGTTACTTGAAAATCCAGTGCAGGATAGAAGCTAAGGACTACATGATACAATGTTCATCTTCTGAAAAATGCGATAACAGGTTCACTTTGGATGACAACCAGAACCATGTAATGTCATTTTAAACGTCTTTCATTATTTAGAAATGCAACTGGTTGCTTGACTAAACGATGTTTCACTTACTTCTACATGTACTGATTTTTTTTTAATATCTTAATGTTACCTCATCAACCACAGGCAGGCTAGAAGGGCATTACTGCCTATGCTTGAAATATTTTTATGTATGTACATATAACAACTACAGCTCATTAAATCTGATTTTGTGACACAACGCCAGTGTCTTCTATCACAGCAGAAGTCAGTTTCACTCTCCTGTGGCCTGACAAAGTGGAAGAAGGGCTGACACTAATGCTGGTTACATTCTCAACCACACGTGCAACTTAATTTCACCTATCCTCCCCCTGTTCCTTACCCACAGCTCATTAGCTTTACTTTTGTGAGACACAACCCATGTTTTCTCTTGCTGCAGAAGTCATTTTCTCTCTCTCCCCTGTAGCCTGACAGAGTGAAAGAAGAGTTGACACTGATGTTGCCCACACTCTCAACCTTTAGCGTGCCCAAACACTACCCACAACCCTCACTCACAGCTTATTATCTCTACTTTAGTGACACACAACCCAAGTTTTTTTTTTTTTTTTAAAGCAGAAGTTGTTTCCTTTCTGGAAAGCAAGTTACTTTTAAATGTTAATTATAATAAATTCATATAAGGATAAGATCATGATATTGATTACATTTGTTGCTTACTATATCCCTCTTCCACTCTATGGTTGAAATGCTTAATCTTAAATGATCCTCATATAAAGCCTGCGCCGGCAATGTAGGGTGGGGCATACTTCAACATTAACAGGCATGCTTTTAAGTAGATTTACAGAAAGATACACAACATTTTCAGATAAATCACAGGCAGCACTTTTATTTCAAGGTTTTATTCAGTTGTGTGTTGGAACTAAACAGTAAATTCATTTCCATGGATGGAAGGAAGGATGGACAACAGTCATCTCCAGTAATCTAAAAAAAAACACAGAAGTGGAGTGATGTGCTCAATTCTGAAAATAAACGTGTTGTGCGAAGACAAGGTGTCAAACAATCCATCCTGATGAAGCTACAGAAAACAGGCTGAGCTGTGGTTTTAACACAACTGCAGCAGCAACTCCTATAGACTTGTACAGACTAAGCCTAAGCTACTACAGAATGGAATTTCAAAATGATTTTGGAGAAAATAATGAAAGCTCTTGTCATCAGGATATTCGCTAATAGTCAAAAGAAAACTTGGAACTTGAAAATCCCCTTACAGAAGAAAATTTTAAAAGAAGCAATGCAAGTGTGACAGCTTAGAATTTTCAAATACGCTGGGGTCAATAAGCTACAGCCTGGTTGGTATCCAGCTGACCAGCCTGGGTTACCTGGAATAAGTTTGTTTACCGAAAGCTGGACATCATACAAATCAACCTGCCAAAAGTGAGCTAAAGCTTGCTACACTTACTATAGATCCACTAACATGATGATGGTGAGGAGAATACTGGATGTTACATCTATCTAGGACACAATATAGAAGGGCAGTACACCAAAGTCACTTGACTTAGGATACAGAACCTACTACTCAGGGGAAGGTCATACTAGAAATGGCATGGGAACTATGGTGAGACAGAGTCTTCTGAAGACATTGAGGGATGTCATCAGACTTAGGGGGGACTCATGGCAATCTTGTAGTTAACCTACTCTTATACTATATATAATTTTTTGTAAGACCCTGATATGGATTACAGGGAAGTACTGCAGAGAGACAGATTAAAAATGTACATGGGATGTTAAGATGTCAAGGGTTAGCTGATACAAAATAACTACCAACACCTCAAGGGGTTTAGTAGTCCCCGACCTACAGGGATCATCATAAAGCTACATAGTTGAGACTGATTTTCTAGATGCAAGCAAGAAATTATAATCCAGAGCGGAAACAAATAAACCTCTGTCAAGAAGGGTATAGCCAGGAAGTGGATAAATTAAATATTTGGCTCCAAGTTTCAGCAGTGTGTACAGAAAAAGCCAACTGTGAATAATATTTTTAATACAGTTAAAACAATATCAATGCATAAAACATATGAAGTATGGAAAATGGAACTTTTAACTATGGGACTTGGGAAAGGGAAAAAAAATATTCCTGCTTTACAAAACTGGCATTTAATGGAAAGACAGCCAACCATACTGGGAGCAACTGAAACAAGAATAATGTATTAGGGTGAATGTGGAAAATTATAAAATAAACTGCAGGGGTCTTGAATTTATGACATATATTAAACATTAAGTTCCATTCTCAAAAATCAAAAGAGGGAAATTAAAGTAAAGTAGTAAGAAATGCCAGAATTAGTTCAACTTTTGATTCAGGTCAGAAATGAACATGCATGTAATAAAATATGTTCAGTTGTGTAAAATCTTACCATAACAGTTGATGTCCTTTTCTTCACTGCTGCAGTATTTTTCAATAAAGGGATCCCCTGCCAAGGGCAGTCCAAATTCTGGCCAGTATACCAATCCCTTAGCTTGTTATAGGGATGTTGTACATCACACGTATGTTACCCACTTACAGCGTAGGGCATAAAGGTGGCGTATAGATGTCCAAACCTCAGATCTGAGGAGCCCCAGGAGGAGGAACAGTCCAAGGAAAGAGAGGAATATGTGCATTCAGAAAGAAAAAAGGAGAAAAGAAAAGGGGGAGGAAGGAAGGAAGGAGTGAATACTGCAACAGTAAAGAGGACATCTACTGTTATGGTAAAATTTTACACAACTGTATTGTGTCCTTCCATATCACTGTTGCAGTATTCTTCACTAAAGTCAGAGCAGCAAAGCTCGAAAGGAAAGTTGGGAGGAGGAAGACCCAGAAGAACTTTTCAGAAAACCATGCAGGGCAGCTCTGGCAAAGCAAGCCTTTGCCCTGGAAACAGCATCCAATTTGTAGTGCTTAGTGAAAGTATGGACAGAAGATCAAGTAGAAGCCTCAAGGATGGAATTGGTATCCAAGTCCTTTGAAAAAATCTCCAGAAGAAGCCAAAGCCCAGGTAGAATGAGCCTTAACAGAAGGAGAGAGGTTTTTCCCATGAGAATAGTAACAAAAGGAAATGGCCTCAGAGATCCAGGATGAAATGGTTTCCTTAAAAAAAACAGCAAAACGTAAAGCCCTAGGATAAAAACAGCTTTAGTCTTATCCAAATAATACCAGAGTTGACCATGCAAGTCCAAGGTGTGAAGAACCTTCTTAGTAGCAGACTGTGGAGAGGGGAAAAAAGTGGGCAAATGAACAGACTGATTACGAGACAAATCTTTAACCACCTTAAAAGAAGGATTAGTAGGAAGGGGCATCCTGTCCCTATAGAAAACTAAAAAAATAGGTACGGCCATAAGGGCCTGAAGCTCAGACACCCTTCTAGCTGAAGTGGGGGCCAAAAGAAGAACAGTCTTCCAAATACAATGCTGGAAGGAAGCTGAAGTTGCAGGCTTAATGGGAGCCTGACTCAATTTTCCAAGAATAAAATTAAGGTCCCAGGAAGGAGGAATAGGCTTCCTGGGGGGCCTAATATGAAGGACACTTTTAAGAAATTCTTTGACCTCAAACCTAGAAACCAAAGGAGGAGTCAAAGGCTGACAAGCAGAAATAACTGAATGGTGGACTTTAACTGAAGAATATGCCAACCCAGCATTGAACAATTCACACAAATCAGACAGAACCAAAGGAATTTCACAAAAAGTGGATCCAGGTTACGAGCAAGGCACAAGAGAGAAAATCTCTTTCATTTGGACAAATAAGATTTCCTGGCATCCTGCAGAACCCAAAGCATATTCTCAGAAAAAAGGTGCCTGAAGGGGATCAAAAGCCTATCACTCACAGTGTTAGTTGAAGAGTGGACAAGCAGGAATGGATGAGAGACCCTTTGTCTTGTATGAGTAGGTTCACTCTGTGATGCAACTTGTGATGATTGCCCTTGGCTAAGTGTAGAAGAAGAGGGAACCAATGCTGCCTGGACCAAAAGGTGGTCACCAACAAGATTTTGGGAGAGTCTTGTTCTATCTTGAATGAGACTCTTGCTATGAGGGGGAAGGAGAGGGAAGGCATAAAGAAACATCCCCTTCCAGGAGAAAGAGGGGGCTTCCAACTTCCAAGCCAGAGGACTTGGGACTCTTGTGCAAAATAAAGGAAGTTGTCTGTTCACAGGGGAGGCAAAAAGAAGTTTGAAGAGTACCCAACTGGTGGACAATGGTGGACAATGTTCAGAAACACATCTCTGAGAAGCATCCACTTATGAGACTGTTACAGATCTGCTAGACCCCAAACCTGAAGAGCTAGTCTGCATAGAAGGTAAGACCATCTTCCCCCTTGCTTGTTGATGTACCACATTACTGTTGTATTGTCCATAAAGATCTTGAGACGACCTGGGGAAATTGAGAATGGAAGGCCTGAAGAGCAAGGAGTAATGCTCTCATCTTCTTGAGGCTGATATGGCCTACCCTCTGACGAACTGAGCAAAGGCCCTGAACCTTCAGAAGGCTGAAGGAAGCATTGCATCCCATGTCTGAGGCATCTGAAAACAGATCCTGAAGGGGGAGTGGTGGTTGAAAAGGAAGACCTGGATTGAGAGACTAGTGGAACCACCACCAAAGCTCTGGCTGCAGGCATGGAAGAACAGGAAATAGAAAACCCAGAGGATCAGAATGTTTTAGCCAAACTGTCTTTAGGAACCACTGAAATTTCCACATATGGAGTCTGGCTACAGGAAGCCTAGGGATACTGGAGGCCATGTAACTTAGGGCCTGAGATACTCTCTGGTAGAGACTGAGACCAGAGGAAGAACAGACTGAAAATAACCAGTTAGAGTCAGAGACTTAGGAGGTGGCAGGGACACCAGCAGAGGAATAGTCTGGAGCCTGCAGCCTAGAAAAACAAGAGTAAGGAAGGTCTTTTGGAAATTCACAGTAAATCCCAGACTTTGCAGGAGGCAAACATCATAATGAAGGTGCTGGAGCAGAGTGCCCGGAGAAGAACCATAAGCAGGTTGTCAAGGTAGGGAAAAGTACAGTTGTGTACACCTACCATAAATGTAGATGTTCGAGTGTCTTCACTGTTGCAGTCATAACTGTAGGGTGTTCCTGCCGGTAGGCAGCCCGAGGTCGGCCAGAATCCCAAAGTCTGGGTCTGGCGTCGGCTGTACCAGCAAGTACCCTGACGTCAGAACGCAGAGGTATAAAGCTGACAGCCGACGCCATCTTCTCCAGTCTTTCTTGCCCCAGATGTCAGAAGTCCCCCAAAATAACCTAAAAAGGTGTCCAAAAAGGAAACACAAATACACCACAAAAGAAGCGGAAGATAAGAGGGGATAGGAGGGAGGGAAACACCGACTGCAACAGTGAAGACACTCGAACATCTACATTTATGGTAGGTGTACACAACTGTACTATGTTCTTCGTGTTTCACTGTTGCAGTCATAACTGTAGGGTGGAATCCCAAAGCTGTGATAAGGGAGGAGGTTATGTAGAAGAAGGGGCAGCCAGAAGGCCCTGCAAAACAGCAGAGGCAAAACCTGCCCTAGACTTAGAATACAAAGGGAGATTATAGTGCTTAGAAAAAGTATGCACTGAACTCCAAGTGGCAGCTTCCAAAATGTCCTTGGTAGGAACTCCTCTGAGAAAAGCAGCTGAAGTGGCAGCTGCTCTAGTAGAGTGACTTCTAACAGTACCAAGAATCTGCTTTCCAAAATGAGAGTAACAAAACCTTATCCCATGGGCAATCCATTTGGAAACAGTTTGTTTAGAGATAGCCTTGCCTAGAGAACTGGAGGCATAAGAGATAAGCAACTGATCAGATTTTTCTGAATCTTTAGTTCTGTCCAGACAGAACCGTAGCTGTCTGTGTACGTCCAATGAATGCAAAATCCTTTCCCCTTTGTTTTGAGGGTTTGGAAAGAAAGTAGGAAGGTGTATAGTCTGATTTAAAGCCACTTTAGAAATCACCTTAGGCATAAAAGTAGGATTGGTCCTCAGGGCAACTCTGTCTTGGTGGAAAATAAGGTAAGGTTCCACAGCCATGAGAGCTTGCAACTCTGACTCCCTTCTGGCAGAAGTCAAAGCTAATAAAATAGCTGTCTTCCAGGATAAGAACTTGATATCCGAAGCAGCAGCAGGCTCGAAGGGAGGTAAAGTAAGTTTTTTCAAAACATAATTAAGATCCCAAGCAGGAACAGGAGGAGATCTAGGAGGTCTTAAATTCTTAGCCCCTCTCAAGAATTGTCTCACCAACTGGTGAGAGAAAATAGGGGGATCAGTGTTGTAATGAGCCGAGATAGCAGAAGCTGGATTTTAATGGAAGAAAAGGAGAGGCCTTTAAGCAAATGGTCAGAGAGGTAAAGTAAAATGGAAGAAATGTCAGGAAAAAGAGGATCAGAACCTCGATCCCGCATCCAAAAACAAAATCTTTTCCATTTAGAAGCATAAGACATTCTAATGCTAGGACGCCTAGCTTCTAAGAGAACATCCAAAACTTGTTTGGGTAAAGCAGAAGGAATCAAAGGCCCTTGTAGAGCCAGGCTGCCAGGCAAAGAGTCTTGATTTGAGAGTGTAGCATCTGACCCTGATGTTGGGACAGAAGAGAAGGAAACAGAGGCAGAATCCATGGAGGTTCCAAGAACAGGTGTCTTAAAGTTGGATACCAAAACTGTCAAGGCCAATTTAGAGCTATCAAAATGATAATCCTGGGTTTGTCCTGTTTTATTTTCAGTAGTACCCGAGGCAGAAGAGGAAGAGGAGGAAAGGCGTATCCCAAAAGATTCTTCCAGCTGAAAGACAGGGCATCCACTTTCCAAGCTGCTTTGTGGAAGGACCTGGTGCAAAAGAGAGGCAGCTGATGATTAAGATGGGATGCAAACAGATCTATCCGAGGGCAACCCCAAACTGCCGTAATCTTGCTGAATAAGTTGGGGTCTAGCATCCATTCATGAGGATCCAAAAGATTTCTGCTTAGGCTGTCTGCTAAGAGATTCTGTTTTCCTGGAATGAATTGAGCTTGAAGATGCAGATTCAGATTTAGAGCTGTGTCCCATAAACTCATGGCTAATCTGCAAAGGGGGTATGAGTGGGAGCCTCCCTGTTTGTTTATATACCACATGACTGTGGTATTGTCTGTGTGAATCAAAAGATGTCCTGGTTGCAAAAGATTCTGGAAGGCTAGAAGAGCATTTTGGACTGCCAACATTTCCTTCAAGTTGATGTGCCAGGGGAGATGCTTCTTTGTCCAATAACCCTGCTGGCAATTGTTTAGGTAATGAGCTCCCCAAGCATAATCCGAGGCGTCTGTGGTTATGATCTGAGCAGGATGAGGTAGACGAAAGGGATTCCCTTTGTTTAAAGCACAAGCCCTGGACCACCAGAGGAACTCTTTTTGGAGGCAGGGAATCAGAGGTAACACTGTTTCCAGGTTGTGGTAATGCTGAGACCATACACTCTTTAGGTACCATTGAAGTTTTCTCATATGAAGCCTTGCATTTGGAATCAACAGGATGCAAGAAGCCATGTAGCCCAAAGCCTGCAGGAATTTCCTTGCAGTGAGCTGAGTTAAAGTAGCCAAGGTCTTGAAAACTGATGCCAGCTGTACTTGTTTTTCTGGAGAAAGGAAGGCCCTTTGTAAGCTTGTGTTTAGAAGAGCCCCCAAAAAGATCATTTGTTGAGAGGGGATCAAATGTGACTTTTTTATGTTCACTGAAAATCCCAGCAGTGGGAGAAGACGCTGAACAAACTGTAGATGTTGAAGTAAAAATCCTTGCTGTCCGCCTGAATAAGGCAGTCGTCCAGGTTGGGGTAAATTTAAATTCCTTGGAGTCTGCAATAAGCTACTACTGGAGCCAGACACTTGGTAAAGACTCTGGGCGCAGTAGATAAGCCAAAGGGCAGTACAGAGAATTGAAAGTGTCTCGAACCTGCCTTGAATCTGAGATATTTTCTGCGTTCCTGTCTGATGGGAATGTGCAAATAGGCTTCCTTCAAGTCCAATGTCACCATCCAAGCATCCTGGGAGAGCATGGGAAGAAGTTGTTGCAGAGTAAGCATCTTGAATTTTGGAATTTCCAGGAAGGTATTTAATACTGAGAGGTCCAGAATAGGTCTCCATGAGTTTTGTTTCCTTGGGACCAGAAATAGTCTGGAGTAAAAACCTTTTTCCCATCTCTGGAAGTGGAACAGGTTCTATGGCTTTCATGACCAATAAAGCGTCCACTTGATTTAAGGCCTCTGACCATTGATGTTTTGGCAGATCTGGCCAACCCGAAGACCTTGGCAGAGTATGAAAGTGGAATTTGTAGCCTCTTAAAATCACGTCTAAAACCCATTTGTCCTGGGTAATATGAGTCCAATTTTGGTAGAAGAGAGAAAGTTTTCCTCCGAGAGGGGCTTCCAGGCAAGGAGGACCTGTAGCCCAACGGAGAGAGTCATTGAGTCTGCTTCTTTTGAGATTGAGGTCTGTCTTCTCCCCTTCTAGGTGAAGAAGCAGTCCATTGTCTGGACCTGTAAGAGGCCTGAGCCTGCCCCCGACCTCTGGAGCATCTATATCTTCCCCTTTGAGGCCTGTCAGACGTGGGAAAGGACCAATTTTTGGAGGGCCAATGTCTAGAAAATCTAGGAGGCTGAACTTGCAAAAAATCTTTAGCAGTTTGCATAGACTTTGCTTTCTCTTCCATCTTTTTAATAACCTCCTCAGCCTTGGACCCAAATAAAACATCAGGCTGAACAGGGGCATCTAACAGTTTAGCCTTAACCTGTTCAGGCAAATTCTGCTCACGAAGCCAAGAATGTCTCCTGATAACAGTACCAGAGGCTGCGGCCCTGCAAGAAGCTTCCAAGGCATCAAAACCACAATGTAAACTATGTTTGCTAACTTGTTCAGTTGCATGCAATACATCCTGTAATTCCTTGTCCTCTGCACATACAGGAAAAGTAGAGAGCCTTTGCTTTAGAACAGACAAAAGAAATTGCTGATACTTGAACATGTGAAACTGGCAATTTAAAGCTCTAATAGAAAGGGTAGCAGAAGTGTAAACCTTTTTGCCCCACCTGTCCAAGGCACGGGAATCCTTTTCAGAGGGAATAGGGTTTTTAGATGAAGCGGCCTTAGCAGCCCTAGAACCCTGAGAAATGGTTTCAGGATCAGCAGAAGGGTTCTTAAATAAGAACTGATGGGAGTCAGGGACTCTGTAAAATCTATCAGGCTTAGAAGGAGCAGGCGGCAAAGAATTAGGATTTAGGTTAGCTTCAGAAAAAGCATCATCCACAATATCAAGTACAGGAGGAATAGCCAAAGGTCTGTGCTGAGGGAGAAGGAGAAATTCCCTAGGTCTCTTCTTGGAAGCAGAATAATCCTGACCTTCCCAATGAAAATGCTCCCTCATCTCATGTAAGGTTTCCCCAAAAGAGAAATCTTCAGGGGGAGAAGCAGAGGGAATACAGTCCTCTGCATCAGAATCCTCATAAGGAGGAAAAGAGTAATCCTGATCAGAGGAAGAAACAGAAGACACAGAAGCCTGATCAGAAGAATCATAAGGAATATCCTGTCTAGGCCTTTTTTCTGGAGGAGGGTGAGAACCCCTAATCATTGTAAGTAAATCTTCAGCCATCCGAAGTAATTGCTTCTGGGACTTGGGAGCTGTATCCGAGGAAGCTTGTGAAGAAACCCTTGGTTTAACAGGAGTCTTTGACTTTGCCTTTGTGGAAATAGTAATATTAGAAGGCCTGAAAACCCCCTCAGAAGCCGGTACCTGCACAGCAGTTCCGGACCCATCTGAAGGAGTGACGTCCGAAGGTCCTGCAGCAGGTAAAATACTGGGCCTAGAAGGCTCCCCATGGGAGTCCGTGTCGGCCATCGGTTCCGAAGTGGCGGACGACAGGGGCTGCAAAAGCGCCTCACTGACGACCGCCGAACCTGAAGCTGGCTCCAGCTGCAAAATATCATGTTTGGACCTCGGAGGCCTATCCTTGTCTTTGCGTTTTTTCTGAATTCTGGTTGTCGGTAAAGTATCCGATGACATCCTATAATTAAATCGTCTACCGAAATAATTCAAGGCCCAATCGTACCTACGCTTTATAGTACGAGAATTAAACCTGGCACAGAACCGACAGCAAGAAACGTCGTGGTCAGGGCCTAAGCAAGGTAGACAGTAAGAGTGGAAATGTTTATGAGCTATTTGTTTCCCACACGATATACAATTATTAACTTTTTCTGACATCGGAGGAGCAAGAAAAAAGTTTCCCCAACGAGGTACTTAGCTTTTGAGAAGAGAAGTAGAAAACTTCGGACCGAAGACAATCAAAACACGTCTGAAAAAACGCCAACCAACGACGTGTGAGCTGCTTTCCACCGCACGGCAAGAAAGACTGGGGAAGATGGCGTCGGGTGTCAGCTTTATACCTCTGCGTTCTGACGTCAGGGTACTTGCTGGTACAGCCGACGCTGGACCCAGACTTTGGGATTCTGGCCGACCTCGGGCTGCCTGCCGGCAGGAACACCCTACAGTTGTGACTGCAACAGTGGAACACGAAGAACATCATATGAATCCCCCTCACCCCACAAAAGGCAATCACAGGACCGAAACATTTGGTGAAGACCCTTATGGCAGTTGAAAGGCCAAAGGGCAAAGCAGAGGACTGAAAATGCAAGGGAGAAACAGAAAAGTGCAAAAAACTTCCTTTAAAGGGGATGAATAGGGATGTGAAGATAGGTACCCTTGAAGTCCAAAGAGACTAAGAAAGCCTGAGGAATAAAAGAGAAAACTGGGTCTGGAGAGACATTTGAAGGGATAGAACTTTCAGAAAGGTGTTGAGCTGTGAAAAATCCAGGATGGGTCCCCAGGTTCCTTCTTTCCGGGGGACCAGAAACATCCGTGAATAGAACCCTTTCCCCCTTTGAGAAGCAGATACTGCTTGGATAGTGCTCTGAGAAAACAAGACTCTGGAGCACATCTGGAAAATGTTGCTGAGAGGGTTGAGGAATGCCCAGAAAAGAGGAAGGAATTTCCATACCAAGAAATACCCCTAATGAATGATGGACAGACTCCAAGAATCCTGAGTGATCCTTAACCAATTGTGAAGGGACAGGGAAAAACGAAGTGATAAAGAAGCCTGACTTAGAAGGGAGGGAAGAAGATAGCCAGACATAACCTGGCTTATCTGGAAAAGGAGGCTTCTGACTAGTAGAAGTCTGAATAGACTTAGCAGGAGGAACATCATAGAAGTCTGTATATGGACAAAGGCAGGTTTAGAAGGATAATTCCTCTGAAATTCAGGAACAGGGGAAACAAAAATGTATTTCAATTCCTGTGTGGCCTTACCCTTCTCTTGAAGAGACTTAAGCTTAGCAGTAGCAGAACCAGAGAGATTTTTAATGTCAAGAGGAGCATCCATCAATTTAGCCTTAATATCATCATGCAAGGGCTGAAGGCAAAACCAGGAATAATGTGTCAAAACAGAGCCAAAGGTAACAGCTCTATTAAAAGGATCAGCTGCATCATAACTGCACCTAATGGAATGGTGGGCCACCTCAGAAGACCCAAATAAAGAAAGGGCCAAAATTTTCAATTCAGAGTCTGGAAGATTTGAAATAACCTGAAAAGCCTGAGAAACAAGGGCTAAAACCTACCTGGTCATATGTATCTGGTAATTCACAGCTTGAAAGGCCAGAGTAGCAGCACTGTACATCTTTTTGCCCAGTCTCTTCATGGGCCTGCTATTCTTGTCAGAAAGAAGCAGTTTAGTAGAGGGCAAAAGCTTGGAAGGCTTATCAGAAGAAACAAATTAATGACTGCAACAGTGAAACACGAAGAACATTAACAGATTGGTCAGCCAAGGGAAATTTGTAAAGAAATTTATACAATCATCAGGCACTTTATAAAAGCTATCAGGCTTCTCAGGAGCAGGGGATTGGGAATAAGGACCCTGAGAGGCTGCAAAAAAAGTGTCCAACAAGGCAGGAATAACAAGAGGAACAGCAGGGGGCTTAGAAGAATTTATTAATTATTTATTTGACATTTGTTGACCGGGATAGTGTGACTGGACTACTGCTCTTTTTCAGAGGAGGCCTGGGGAAAAATGTTCCAAAGTACAATTAAGCAAAATTTACAGAAATTGACTTAATATACAATAACATTTGAAGGAGTACATAATACCTCTTCTGGACATCAGAAACCTGGGTACAGTCCCATTTAAAGAACTCAATCATATGGGAAATAGTAACCCCAAAGCAAATATCCTCAAAAGGAGAATCAGGATTAAGAGAGTCCCCTTCCTCTGAACTACAATCCAAGAGGGAATCTGGGAGGAACACGGCAAAGACTCTTCACCAAATCTATTTCCTCATCAGAAGAAACATGCTTTCTAGGCCTCTTAACGGGAGTTGAAGATGGGGGGGGGGGTTACATCAGCCCTAAACATCCTAAGCGGTTCAGACCCCTGCCATCACTCAATCGGCATAGTGGGAATCTCTTCCCTAACAAGAATCTGTGGAACACCCCTAGGGCCTTCAGAAAAAAATCAACCACAGCTGCCCCTGAACATCCAAAACAGATGTCTGCAGAGCCTCCAAGGACGTGACAGAAGCCATGTCTGAGCTGGACTCTGAAACAGTTGTGGCAGAGGAATCCAACTGAAGAATCAGGAGATCCTCTGGGCTTTCATAGGCCTCAAGAGAGATGACCGTGGGAGGTGGTACAGCAGAAGAATCCGACTGAACTTTCTTGGCCGCCTTCTTTGCAGATGGCTGACCCTCGGCCCGAGATGATTACGTCATTGTACTCTGAGCCAACAATTTAAGACACTGGTTCTCTAGATAAATAGCTAAAGAGGAAAGATGACTGCACAGAGTTTTAGGGACAAATGCCTGACAAACAGGACAAGATGTGTGATAGTGAGAAGCACCCAAGCAAAACAAACACTGCCCATGACGGTCCTTATGAGGACTCTGTCTCCTACACTAGCATTTCCCATTTCTGGAAGACATGTAGTCCAAAACAACAAAAAGAAGATTAGAAGAAAAACCCCAATGGGGTACCTATCTGGAAATGGCTTGGTAATCAGCAGACAAAAGAGTGTTCAGACTGGTGGCAAAGAAGTTCTGAGGTTTGGACCTCTATACATCACCTTTATGTCCTATGCCATGTGCAGTGAATAAGTGTGATTTATGACTTCCTTATAACAACCTAAGGCTTTGGTATCCTGTCTAGACTTCGGACTCACTTTAGTGAAGAATACTGCAACAGTGACATGGAAGGACATCTTAAGTTGACTATACAAAATAATGCATAATAATAATAATAATAATAAAGATATGATACAAACAGATCCAGGAATATGAGAAAACAACCATCATCCAATAACAGAAAAGAACTAGCAGGAAAGCTGTGTTCTTAAACAGGAAACCAAATCCAGAAGTTTTAGAACATTTACTTGTAAATGTCTAAATATTTTTATACCCCTACAAAGCTGCACAATGTTCCTTACAACAAGTCAAAAATGTCGGAAATGTAATACAGAGCAGGATGGAGACTGGAAACTTTTTTTTTGCTCCTGTTCATAATTAGTATACTTTAAAATTAATATGCATGAACTAATAAGAAAATACTTGGAAAAGAATGGCAAATTAGGAAATACATGATTCTCAGCTGCTGGCTAGAGTGTGGGGAACCTTAATATATTAAAATAATAACAAGAAGTTTAACTAGTGTTTGTAGGAATAAGTCAAAACTATAGAATCAAGTGATCCAGCAACAAGGTACCTTCACATAGATGAGAAGTGGGACTTGAAAACATTTTTTTTCTCATGTCTGCAATGTGTCTTTAGACAGCAAAGACGTACATCAAGAAGAAATATCAGAATGAATCTCACTGAGGATCATTTATAGCTAGAATTGTGTGTATGTTTGCCAATACTGAATTGTCAAAGCAAATAGAATTACTGCTTGATATTTGGGTATGGATTAATAATGAAAATAAATACTAATGTAAACTCTGGGAATGAACTGAATTGTTTGTATACAGTAGACTCCCTCTTATCAAGTCTCGCTGGGACTGGACCTTAGGCTGGATAAACGAATGGCTGGTTAATCAGAATATCCGTACAAAATAGCATTTGTGGGTTATAAATCAGCTAGAATAACAGGATTTGTGTTAGTATGCATTTTTCTAATGTATATGAAGTTTAAAACTGACGTATATCATTATTTAGCCCAGAGGAGGAGGAAGTGCGGTTCTTCTCTGTTGCATTTTGCTAGGACTACGGCAGAAATTTGATGGCCAGTTAAAGTGGGGCCGGATAACACAGAGTCCTGGAGTACTGTACTAATAATTAAAAACAACTAAAAGTATACTTTGTATATACACGATTAATAAAAGCAGTCACCACAATATTAAAAATGTGTATCATGCATGAGGAATGCACTGTATGTAATGAATTAAGAAGGATTACATAAAGCTTTTTTACATTAAAATAAGAAAAAAAAATAATAAAAGACACATTCATGGCAAGCAGACTCCAGTGTAAAGAGATGTCTGTATTCGTAATCTCAACCTATGTTGACAGTAGGATTGTGATGGCATGGAAAATACTATATTTAGTCAGCAGCTGCAGGACATCCTAGATAAAATGGAGCAAATTTAGTTGGTATTGATAATGGGAAAGCTGAATGTTCATATCTGGGACAGACAGAACAGGATATGAGGAATGCCTGTGTTTATATGGGTGGGGTAACAGGAATAAAGCAGGAAAAGCCATTATAGACATCTGTCTGGCAAAGGGCTTAATGTTGACTAAAATATGGCAAGCCAAGAAAGACGGTCACAAAATCACATACAAGAGTGGTCTACATGCAACTCGGGTAGACCACCTTCTAGAATGGAAAGGGCACTGAGGAGGAAACGGAGATTGCAAAGTCATCCCCACTGAAAGTGTCTGTCCCCAGTATACACCGGAGGTGACCACAATCAACTGCATGCAGTAATCAGAGAAGGTTGTAAGGTCAGTGTCCATGCTGAAGACCTGTAAACTCACTGGCAGAAAGGCACAAGAGTTCAAGGAAATATTCAGGTCTCTAGCACCTCAGGAAGAGGAGGAAATAGGTAAAGTTGAAGAATGGCAGTGTCTCAAAACAGCATGTGTGAAGACCCGTAGAACAGATACACAGTTTAGCCAGGTATAGAAATAATGTATATAAGAAAAGCTAGTGGTTGAATGCAGAAGCCCAGAAAGTGATCAAGGAGGAGTGTAAGAAACCATGGGAGATAAGAAAGGCAGACAAGGCTAAGGAGTACTACTTTGCTAACAAAGAATTAAAGAGAGCAGCCACATTATCAAAGAACAAGGAGTGACAAACTCTACTAGCTTCGGAAAAGTGACTCAGCAGATGGCCACTATCTGGCAGGAAGGTAATAAAGATAGAAAGGAAAGTCAGACATCATTCATAAGATATGCCAGCAACACCTAATCAGCAGTCCAGAGGACATCAAGGGCAAATAGAAGGAGCACTTCTAGCAGTTTCTGGTTGAACCGCCCCCTGCACAGTCTACAATGAAAGCGGAAGAACCCACCCTAAAGGTAGTAAGATGGAAAATGAAATCAGGCAAAGCAGCAAGATCAGATTAAGTTATGGAAGATATGACCAAATGTTGAGTGAATTAGACGAGAAATGGCACATCTTACTATGGAGAAAAAAGCATATGCAGGATGACAGGAGATTAAATACTGTAGTGCCAGTGTACATGGACAAAGGCCACATTCACAACTGTGATTACTACAAAAGTATCAAAGTACTGTCACACTGCATGAAAATGGTGGGCAGGGTGATTGGTAACTGAATATGTGGAGCAACAGAAAGTAAGATGTCTACAACATAAACTACTGGAATGCAACTCAAAACCAAGTCAATGAAATCTACCTAGTACATTCAGACATTTCAGAAAACAGTCCATATGCTAAATGTCACACCAAATCCAGTATTTCAAACAATCCAAGTAAATTAAACAAATCTTCTGACTAATAATAATCCAGTTTGTACAAACTTCCAAGATAGCTGCACACTGATCAAAAGCTTAATTTCAGCTCTCCCAGTGAGAAAAAAAGAAATAGAGAAATTTTAGCTATTCTTCCAGTTTGATACAATTCAATTACTGGAAGAGCCGAATCATGATCAAATGGGGCCCTAGGCAAGGGAATAGACCAGGCCCCCCAGCCATTCTAGTGTCCCATTACTTGTCTTTCTGCCCCCAATTACCATAAACAGAGCACAAAACTTTCAGTGTGCATACTATTTCTTCTTTACTTTTGAAATGATAGCAGAGATATGGATTTAATTTTAAAAAACAAATGTAAAAGTTTTAATTTAAATATCCTTTGCTGACAAAGTTAAATCCACTAGGCTAGCAATGTCTTTTCACGTGAGACCCTTCCTGGTATTTACATGACTAGGGAAAATTTGGCTAAGGCATTGTGGAACTTCCCCCTATTCTTTCTGAGAGCTCAGGTGAATGTAAAAGATCTCACAGCAACTACCATTAACACAGACAGATGCAGCCTCAGTTTAACATCTCATCCAAAGGGTGACACACTCAGAAGTGCAACCCCCCCCCCTTAAACTGCACTGTAGTGTTAGCAATCCATCTACATGGTGTGGGAGTAGAACTCACAGCTTTCTGCACCAAAGGCAAGTCTGCTACTTGCTGAACTATTAACACAGTTTTGAAATTCCATAGCACAAGCACTGATGACTATTTGCTAAACAAAGCAGTTACACAATGAAAACAGATTTAGAAGGAGTACCAGTAAACTTTTCTTCCCTTGAAACTTGCACTCCTAGAAAATGGACCCCCTGTAGTTTTTAATATTTTTACATTAAGCAGTGAAACAAAATGAACCAATAAAAGACAAAATTACTCATTTCAATAAACTTTGATGATTAAGTTAGCAGTTTGGTAGCTGATGCAGAGGTTTAAGTCTGTTGTTTCCTGTAGTCAAGGTACAGTGTTTGAGCCTAAGCAAGCTAATTAAACAACCTGTCATCTGTAACTAATACACCTCTGAGTACCTGGAATGCTTAGTCTCCTGTACTGTCAAAAGGAAAAGCAGTACTTCTCTGATCCCAGCTATATTCCCTGCATTTAATTCTCATGAGTTGTTGTGCGTGCTTTATACTAAGGGCATAGAATGCATGCACATAGAATGTGTCCTTAATAAAAAATGTTAAGATGCACGGATGGACACAATTTTTTTTATTTGTTTTGTTTTCAATCATCCTTTTAAAAAATTAAATGTTGTGGTAGCTCCTAGCGGGCCTCCCAAGCCTGCAGTCCCTAGACAGCTGCCTAGCTCGCCTAGTGCTGGATCCGTCTCTGGTTGCTAGCTACCAAGTACACTGCCTGGATGGCAGCAAGGAAGAAATTAAGAGAATTTAAAAGAAAATCAACTAGAAAAGGTGAAGAGAAAATACTGACTGGGAATAATCATGTAGCTGCTCAGCAAAGAGCAGTTCAAGCTTCAGCTTTGGTACAAGAGATGGTTTACAGTAATTTAGAGAACAAAATAAATCAGATGTACTCAGAGGTGATTAAAGTATATGAAACACTAAAGGAGTATATCAACTCAAATAAAAGACTGAAATAAATAGAAGAAGCTTTAACTAGCCATTCAGATGAACTAATAAAACTGCAAACAAAAATCAGAGGTTAAAATACAGAAATGGCTGGCTGAGTATGAGACTTACGAAGAACAGCCATTTCAAAAAATGGTGGAGTTAGAAGACAGGTCATCAGAGAAAAACTGAGATATTTTTTTGTACTAGAGAAACTGGACTGAACAAATGGTATTATCTTTATGACAGCACAAATAAACAACTGGACTGGTATTCCACAGCAGGACTGAAGTGAAAGTGTACATCGAGTGCTTGCTCCAAATCTGGTTATGAGAAAGTAGCCAATACCTGTATTGGTAAAGATGCAATTAAACCAGCAGAAAGAGTTGATCCTGACAAAACTATGACAGAAGGGGAAAAGAATTAAAAATCGAAGAGAGCAGTGTGTTTGTGGAAGCCTATACAGAAGAGAAACATATTTATCCCAGTGACCAGGGAATGTAAAGAGGCGGGTGTAAGATTCAATAATCCAGCTTGGACGATAAACAGTTAATAATCTTCTCTTGGACAAGAATCCACATAAGTAAAAGACAAAACAGTTCTCTGTCCATCTTGGAGGTAAACAAGCAATTCACAAGTGGCACAAATCCGCTTACAATGATAAAACAATTCTCTCTCTCTATAAAAAATAAACATGGAGAAACATTAATAATGTTGTTGTGTCTTTCGGCTTTTCCCGGTTAGGGGTCGCCACAGCGGAACTCTGGTCCACTAATGATTGCCAGTTGATTTTTACGTGCTGAGTTGCCGGCCATAACGCACAACCTTCAACGAAGGTACGCCCATTCACGCATGTCTCTACAGAAGACGGTCTATCTGAGAATCCAACGGGACAACATCTTGCTGTGAGGCGAAACATTAATAATGCTCCGCTCTAATTTTGCTCAAACTTTTCAGAAGTTGAAAACACCAGCAAAAAAATCCTCCAGTATAACTGACATAATCAGCAATAAATCGTCTCAAAAAATTGACATTGGTTGAAGGCAACAATCGGGTCATGGAGAAAAGGGTCTGGGGGCTAGTCTACCTACCCAGCTATTAAAATGAAATAAAATAAATGATCTTTATTGGACACTGGAGGCTAGACATTAGATATTGGTCAATTAATAAAGGCTGCATCAACAGGTACCAAAAAAAAAAAAAAATGGAAAACAATAAGCACAACAACAATAAATATAAACGGACATGATAGGGGGTACATAGGTAGCCATCTGTTCATAGGTTGGTACTAGGCTATCGGCCCTAGGGCCTATACAAGCCTAACCATAACAATTCCCTGGCTATTTCTTCCCACACTATTTACTTCCCTGGACCCCTGTCTAGCAGGGTGACTGACGTGATCCCAGGGGTGAATTTCCTTTCTCCCATCCAATCATCAAGGTTCCTTTTGAAAAGGGCCAAAGAGGCGTTCTGCTTGACATGTATGGGCAGTCTATTCCAGAGTCTGGGGAGTCTCTGGGTCAGGAACCTATCCCTCCAGCATGTTTTGTTTATTGTGATGACAAGGTTTAGATCTCTGGAGCGTGTGGCTCTGAGGGATTGGGATTTCTTTAAGTGTAGCATGTCCAATAGCTCTGGGTTTGACATGGCCTGGTATGTTAAGCAGAGATGGCCTCTGAGTAGACAATATGTGACAGAGCATAGTTGGAGTTTTTTAAGGCGGTCAGCGTAGGGCATCTGTTTTAGGCCTGTGATTCTTTTAGTGAGGCATTTCTGCGGCCTTTCCAGTTGTCGCAGATGTCTTGAGAGGCACATACCAAACGGGGCATTGTATTCTATAATGGGTCTAATGAGGGATAAGTACGGCGGGACAATGACCTCCTTTTTTCTGGATGAAAAGCCCTTAGTGATGAGGTGTGCCACAAAGAAGGATTTCCTGACTGTTGTAGTGATGTGGTTATCGAATGTGAGACCACTGTCCACTTGTTTCCCCCAGTCTCTTACCACACTTTTGGTGTTTAGTGTACTGCCACTTATGTGGTAATTCAAGGGTACATGTTTTTCCCCAAAGGGGATAACTATACATTTCCTGGCATTGAGCTTGAGCCCATGGCCCTGGCACCAAGCATCTGTTTCTGTAAGGTCCTTTTGTAGAGTATCCACATCATTTGGGGATTCTATAATGGCTCCCAGTTTGCAGTCATCTGCAAACTTTGTTAGCCAGAGTCCCTTGGTTTTAGCTTGTACATCAGAGAAATAGATGCCAAACAAGAGCAGTCCCAGGACTAAACCCTGAGATACTCCCCTTGTCACTTGTCTGGAGCTGGATTTGGAGTCTGCTACTTTTACAGTGTGGGTTCTGTCAGTAAGCCAGTTGGCAACCCATTGAGTGACGTAGGGATTAATGCCCAGCTTAGTAAGTCTATCTATGATTCCAGAACTGCAGATGGTATCAAAGGTCTTGGCGAGGTCCAGATAGGCTGTGTGGACTGCCTTACCCTCATCCACAGCCCTGGAGACTGAGTCGAAGAAGTCAGTCAGGTTCAGGAGACAAGATCGGCCCTTCACAAGCCCAAACTGGGTGGAATCCAGTGTTTGAAGGTTGCCAATGTCTTTGTTTATAAGTTCCATGATAATACGCTCCATGGCCTTGTAGATCAGACTCGTCAGACTGATGGGGCAGTAGTTCCCGGGATCCAAGGTGGATCCCCCTTGTGGAGTGGGATAACTGTAGCTGTGCACCACTCAGTGGGCATGAAGCCTGAGGTGAGTAGTGAAACTGAACGTATTGGTGCCAAACGGAAGGCAATGGCAGCACCAGTGAGCATTTCTTTTTATAGAGGAACAGCAGGAAAGAGAGGATCTGATACAAAAGAGCAAAAATGCTGAAAATATGGAAGTGCAACATCCAAATACATCAAATGGAACTCTTAATAAACAGGTGCTGAATCAGACAGGACAGGACTTGTTTTTTTCCACACTCCCCATATGTTTGGGTCCACTAATGGAGCGAAGGGGGTCATTCGAGCAGCAGAACAAAGCGGAAATATTCACAGGAGTCTCCGACCAGAGACAAACGCAGTTGGAGACGAGAGAATGGAACATTAATTTGGAACATTTCCAATAAATGTCTGTCGCCAGCAGAACTTTCACTATTGAACAGGGGACTATCGTTTATTCCTACACAGTCCTTAGAGGTAACAGACATTATTTTAGATCTTAAAATGTTTAGTAGGAATTTACAATTGATGTTGCTATTTAAAGGTGCAAATAATGACAGCATTTCTATTTTTACAAAACTGAGCACATTTGTGCCAATGGGTCATCCTAATATAGATATGTTTATTAAACTATGTGAAGATAAAGTTTTTGATGAGCTGAATAACAAAGATAATATACAAATGAAAAAATGCAATATATCTAGAAATGAGGAACAGGCTTTGAAAGGGTTGCAATCTGATCAGAATATAACAATTAAACCTGCAGATAAGGGAGGCCCAATGGTGATAATGAACACATCTTTTTACAAGGAGAGCATGTTGGAAATGTTGAGTGATGAGAGAACATACAAACTAATAAAAGATTCTGATTTGGAAGGAATAGTGAATAGTATTAAAACAGCGTTATATGATTGTTTGTTAGATGGAGTAATAGGTAGAGACCTATATGATTATTTTTCAGTATCCAAGCCTTTGATACCGATAATACAGGGCTTACCGAAAATTCAGAGCCCATATAAACCTCCTCTTAGACCGATAGTGTCAGGCAGAAATTGGCTAACAAAGCCTTTATTCATCTTTGTAAAAAAAACATTAGACCACTGGTAGAAAGCAATACTTGCATTTTAAGAGACACAAAACAATTTCTGCAAGACTTATATGACTTTTTAGAATGCACAAAAGAAGAAAGGAGTTCATTAATATTAGTAACCATGGATGTCTGTTCTTTATTTACATCTATCCCAAATATAATAGGTATAGAAATGTTAAGGCATTATTTGGTTGATGATGGCATGTGATCACAGAAAAATAGATTTAGTATACCTACTTATGGATTTGATCTTGAAGCATAATGTGATGATATTTGATAATTGTTTATACCTAAAAAAGAAGGTGTAGCTATGGGCACGCCAAGTGCCAATAACTACGTGAATTTAGTTATGGCAATGGAGAAAGAGCAGATTGCGTCAAGTAAATGGAATCAAATCGTCTTTTATAGGCAATTTGTGAATGACCTTTTCCTGTTTTGGAAAGGGAATGAGAGTGAACTCAGAATGTGCCATTGTGAGTTGGATGTCAGGACACAGTTCTTGAGATTTGAAATGCAATTTTCTAGTGAGCAGATACATTTTTTAGATATATATATATAAAAGTGAAGAAGGGGAATTTTCAACATGCATATATCGGAAAGACTGTTTTAAGAATACCCTTCTCCACAGGAGAAGTATGCATCCTGGCTGTATTTTTGATAATATAGTAAAAGGACAAGTCCTTAGAACATCTAGGTTGGAAGCGGAAGATGTTAAGTTTGAAGAAGAAATAAATAACTTAAGTGGGAGGTTATATGAGAGAGGTTATAAGGACAATAAAATAGACAACATAATGAAGGAGAGTATAGTGAAAAGAAAAGATGTTGGCAAACCATCTTTCTCATCCAGAGAACGTACATCCATAAGAAAAAAGGAAATATGGGGCAGGTAGTGAAAGTACCCACATACTACTCAAGTAATGTTGATGTAGTAACAGATGCAGTTAGGAAGTATTGGCCAGTCCTAACACAAGATTCAGCAATTAAAGAACTGGTAGGTGATAGACCAAGCTTCCTTTTTAAGAACAAAAGTCTCTAAAAAGAATGCTGTGTTATCAACATGAATCGAAGGGGCATTATGAAGGTGTAATGGGTACTGTAGTTTGTAAAAAATGTAATCAGTGCCCGTTTCGTTTATACCACAGAATGACACTTTTTTTTTCATTCAGACATGCAAGAGATGTTTACTTTTAAGGCAAAACTGAACTGTAATAGTAAGAATGTGATGTATTTGGCAGTTTGTGAGGTATGTTCATCTTTTTATGTTGGAAAGACCAACAGGGAGTTGAGCTTTTGTATACGTGAACATTTGTTGAACATTAGGAAATGTGTTATTACTAGTACCCTGGCAAAGCATGTTTCTCTTACTGATCCATCACATGTATTTAAGTTTCAGGTGTTAGAACAGGTATTTGAGAATGAAAGAGGGGGCGATTTGATTAATCGCACTGAAACCTCAGAGACTAGATGGATTATTAGACTGAGGGCGGACATAGGCAAAGGACTAAATGACACAATACCCCTGAAACCCATTTTAAAAAATAGAAGTCTTTTTAAAAAGTAGAAGTCCTTTTAGATGATTAACAATGCTTCATGTATATGAATGTTTATACACAAACTGCATATTACATAATATGATTTATTTATTTATTCTGAGGGGCTATGTGTTTGACATTTTAGTTGTTCATACATACATATATGTTCTAATATATAATATCTTTTACATTTTTTAACTTAACATGGTTTGTTTTTAGTAAATATTTACATATATGTTTTTAGGAAATATATGTATGTAGAGCAATATTTATATAAAGGTTCACTATGAATATCAGATGTGGATGCTAGCAATAGTATATATATATATATATATATATATATATATATATATATATATATATATATATATATATATATATGTTTATGTACCTTTAAGTTGTTAATTAATGTAGTGCAGTGATAGGATGAATGATTTTATGAAATGCTATATTAAATAATGTTTTTAACAGCTTTTTATGGTCTGATGAAGTGGTGTGATACAACCATGAAAGTGCTAACCTTTTGAATTTTAAGCTGTTTGGAAAAGAATAAAGCTGTTTTTAAACCTACTATTGGAATTCTTTTCTAATTTCTGCCTGTGGTTGGGAATGATGGTCGTCTTGAGGGGACTATTTACATTTAACCAGATTGTCTTCCTACCCAACAGACAACATAGCTAGCGTTTCACTTAAACCTGACATAGCCATCAGAGACTTGTTTGATTACCATGTCTTTGTCATGGTTAGAAAATGCTTTTATACTGCACAATTTATCACTTATGGTATCTCTTCAAGGGCCACAGAAGTTATGCATACAACCAGGGATCCAAAGAATAAAAAAACAACAAAGGGTTGCTGTTCCAAGTTTATTAAAATCCAAGAACACCACACACAAAGCTTTAGCACCTCGGCTATATAGTCTTCAAGGAGTACAAACTTACAAACATAAGCAACTATATGTATAAATATATACAGGACTAAAATAATTATCTCATTAAATAATTAATTATTAGATAATTAAATCAGATACCTCCAGTTACAGTCAGTGTTAAGACCCCAGTGAATTAAAGTGCCATACTTTAAAAAGAACTTATGGTCTAACTTTATTCTACCCATCATTTAATATAATGCCCCCATCTCACTAACCTTCTAAACCGGATCAAGACACTTCAGAGTCTCCTCACTGAAAATATATTGGATCTCAGTAACCTTAGGTGCTCTGATAGACTAAAAAAAGTTCTGTCTTTCTGCTTGGTGCTGTACAGGCTCCTGAGGGGCTGATACGTACATAGCCCTCTGTGCTATGAATGACTCAGCACTGTTTAGAATTCCTTCACCTAAATAGAACCAGTACCAAAGTAGATAAACTGTTCTAGAGGTCCAAGCCTATATTGTCCCATCAACAATACTAGATGTAGCAACAGCTAACTAACCCAGCATATGACTTATTTCTAGAATAAGCTGCTCTTAGATATGAAGCAGAGCACTTCCCTGGCAACATTGAAAACCATTCTGGGTGGGTGATCACAAAATTTCACCTAGGATATGGATAGAAAAGCTACTTAATGGGGGACACTTTTAATTTTCCTCGTTTTGGATGATGTAGTTGAGCTTCTCAATGCTCTCCTTGGCCATAAGCTTAATAAGAACCTGTGAACCTTTAAGAAACTCAAACATTCTACTCATCTAAGTAATTGATAGCTACAACTGAGTGTCTGTAGGTGCTGGGATATGTAGCCTCCTGCATTAGGACAGGTCCAGATGTTACGATACACATTCAGAGAAATCCATGAGATGTAAGCTCCACGACTCCTTAGCAGAAGTGGCAGATCATAGGTTCATAGGTAGGTACTAGGCTATCGGCCCTAGGGCCCATACAAGCCTTGCCAAAAAATGTACCCTGGCTTTCGCCACCCAAGAAAATTATTTTCCTGTGCCCCTGTCGAGCAGAGCCACAGAAGTGATCCCCGGGGTGAATTTCCCATTCAATCATCAAGATTTTTCTTGAAGAGTGCTAATGAGGAGCTCTGTTTGACATAGATAGGTAGTCTGTTCCAGAGTATGGGAAGTCTCTGGGACAGGAATCTATCCCTCCAGCATGTTCTGTTTATTGTGGTGACAAGGTTAAGGTCCCTAGAGCGTGTAGCTCGGAGGGATTGGGATTTCTTTAAGAGGAGCATGTCCAACAGCTCTGGGTTTGACATAGCTTTGTATGTTAGGCAGATGTGATGCGAGTTCCAGCACTTCAAAAATAATAAAACAATCTGTAATTTAAACATAAAAGTAATGCATTCTGAAATTTGTTACATCTTTGAGTTGTTTTTGCAAAGATGTTTTATTTCAATTTATACCCTCACATCTATCCTGCTTATAACCACTAACTCTGAGACTGGCATACCTTGGAGTCATGGTGAGGATGCTTCAAGATATCACAGCCTCAGACTATGTATGTATTTATTTACATTTGCACTTGCAGTTCCACTGTTGCAAGGATTGCATTTACAGTCCTCAGAATTTCAGCAGATGTCCAAGCTCCATATATGTCAATTCTTCAGCAATTTGTCTAGGTCCTCCCTGTCAAGTTAGAGCCTTGTCAGCAGACTAATGTCTGTGTCAAGTGACACCCTGAGTAGCCCCAAACTAGCACTACTTCAACCCAAAGTTAAGGACCCTTCCAAAAAAGTCTGTTGAAGACCAAAATAAGCAAGCAAACATACTCCTTACCATGTCAAACTGCTAATGACTATAGTATAATCAGTCTATCCACTTCATGCTGGACAATCTTAAACGAATGCAGTTCTACGGTAGCTTTACTTACTTTCAGTACTGTGGTCATGCTTGACTGGCAATGATTAACAATGCCAGCTAAGCCCCCTGACAGCTTGCACCCCACCCTAGTTATGGTACTGCTCATTACTATGTATGGGAAGGGCTGGTTCGAGCATAAGGTGACCTTGGCAGCTGCCAAGGGTTTGATGCTAGTTTGGGGTCCTCATAAATGTCAGAATTTAATTTAAAAAAATGATTCCGCTCTGCTGCTCTGTTTTGACTTGTGAGAGCTCCTATTTCCTTCATTGGCATGAATGTTGAGCCAATGGGAGAGAGTTATTGTTAAAATGGTAGAGAAGCCTGCAGTCAAGCATTAGTGTGGGACAAAGTTGGTTCTGTGCAGTTCTAAAAATGACTGTGTTTAATTTGAATCTGGCAACTAGTATGTATTTTTTTTGCGAGCGTCTGATTTTGCCTTATAGTTTTCCTTCATTCTAGGTAAAATGTTTGTTTTCTTGGTAAATCACTGAAGATTACAGTCACTCAAGAATGCCAGTCAGAATTCTTTCATAGTTCTTGTGCAGAAATTTCATGTCAATAAAAAACATATTGTTCTGTTAACCTTTTAAGTGTATTGGAGTTGTCCCCAAGCTTTTGTAGAATATTTTTGATGTCTCATGTTTTTGTTTTCCCTTGAAAAGTGTTTGATTTTTTCCATGATAAGTCACTGAGGATTACATTTGGTTGACAATGCCAGTCATTAGAGTTTCATTGTTCTTATTCCTCAGAAAATGCATATATGTGCAACACCAGTTGTTCCATTAACTTTTTAAGAGATTTGGAGTTATCGGACTGTTTGTTTCCAGTTTTGCAGAATTTGTCAGATTTTTGCCTTATAGTTTTGCCATGTCCTTCAATAAATTCTTCAGTTTCTGGTAAATTGCTGATGATTATAGTTAGTGAATAAGCTACTTATTAGAGTTTCATAGTTGTTATTGTTCAGAAACTGCATGTTTGTGCAACATCTGCTGCAGTTTTGACTTTTGAACTGAATTTGAGTTTGCTGCTGCCACTGAAGGGTCTGATCTGTTAGCACACTGCTTTCTGTAGTCAAAATTACAGGGTTTGTGTTGTCTTCTTAATAATTGTATGTATGTCATTTTATGTAATTCATACTTGGAGAGTCACTGAAACTGGAGTCAAATTCGTTGTATGCGTGCATACTTGACCAGTAAATGTGAGTCTGATTCCTTCTACCTCTGTTTCTTTGAGCAAGTCACTTTACCAGACAGTGCTCCAGGGTCACCCTGAAAATTGACATTTTGTTCAGTGGGTTTACCTAGTTAAATAGATAAAAAAATAGTTTTAAATTTGTCCCATTTGGGCATTTCTCCGCTCATAATTTTTGGTTTTGTCCAGAGCTCTTGAGCAAAGATGTTGAGATATATTCTGGCCTGTTTCAAGTACAATTTGTAGCTGTCTGGCAAATTGTTGTGTATTGTAGTTACTAAATAACAGGCACATGAGTTTCAGACTCAGTCTCCAAGAAGATGTTTTCCGATGCAAAGCTTATTGTAGTAACTTTCTATGTATGTAAGAGAAACATTTAAAATATGTTGCACATCATGTGTATGTGTATATGTATGACTGTGCACTGAGAGCATAGATGTTCTTCATTTCTACTGTCTCAGTGACATTTTGGGTTATCTGCCAAGGCAATCCAGTACTGGCTAGTTTTCAAAAGCTCAGAATCCACTCCTTCTCTCCTCCTGTGACAGTGACTGGCGGAACATATCCTGAGAGGGAAGCCTTTAGGTGTGATGGGAAATGAGTGTTCAGTGTTTTTCTGCCATCCAAAGAAGGAAGTCCTCTGACTGTTCACACGATCCAGTGATGATTCTTCCAATTTGCTGCTCATCTAAGCCAATTTGGGGACTCGCTTCCTTGCATATTGTTAGATTTATTATTCTCTTTCTGCTATGTTTATTTTAAAATATTTTATTTCTGTTTGTGTTTACAGTAGTTCCTGCAGGGAATTTGTTTGTAGTAGTGTTTATTTGGCTTCTGTCTTTGACAAATACTTGTGCTTACAGTTTCTGAGGAAAACTTTAGTGTTTCTCGAAGTGCAGTATGGATGTGTGCTGTTATACACCTTAAAGGCCTGTCTTCACTATTGTTACTCTGCCTTATTTTCATCTTTTGACAGGAAAATATGCAGAACTTGGATTTTTCTATATGTATGACTGTGTTTTTAACATCAAAATGCACTTTTATTATAAATGGACTTACTTGAATGTACTGGGGAGACTCTGCTCTCTCTCTAAAAAGAAAATATATACTTTAAATTGCTATTAAACATAATTTTTAGCAGTTTAATGTGGTTACAGAGTGTGCAGCTATTTTTAACACTGGTTTGATTCATTGGTTGCTTTGGTGTTAAAACTTTGTGTACGGGAAATTCTTTAAGTTCTGTTAGTTGTAAAATAATTCTGAACACACACTGTACAGAACTTTTTTTTTTTTTGTAATAATAGCACAGTCTTGCAGAGTTATTTGTGTTGGGGGCATGCTTATTGTGATCAATTGTCCAGCACCGTCAGTTTATTATTTTGGGTGTGTATTCTCCCCTCACTCGATGGATCCTATGTATTGTACCTCCTATCAACTCTGGTTGGAATTAAAAATTAAAAATAAGAATGTGATTCTGTAGGGGCCCCTGCTTTGGTCCATAGACCACTTGCCTTTTGCCCCATCTATCTCTTGTGCAGCTTTGCCAACCACTATGGAACAGGGGTTAGACACATTCTCTGGAGCTGTCCCAGTATCTGGCATAGTTATGATAGAACCAAACCCTTTAAGTGCAAGAGTACTCCATCGTAAGAGACCCCCATGCCAGATGTAAAACTCTTCCCCAAATATTTTATCTAGTAGTAAAATTTACAACAAAAAGAAACGGAAACTTCATCATACAGCTGATAATCAGATTGTAAGTGTTTATAAGTCTGATTTTGTTTCATCTGCTAATAGTGTTCTGCAAACACATAATTGCGGTAGTTGTGTTGCTATACATGTCTCTAATGCTAGTTTGGCTAGACACAGAGAATGAGGAGGGGATTGATGATTACATAGCTGACAGTGAGTACAGCCTCTCTTATTCTTCAGGAGGAGAACCCAATCTCATGTCCAGACTAGTAGATGTTCAGAGTCACCAAGCCCGAAGCCTAATAAAGGCCCTCAAAGAGTTTGCCACCATAAAAAACTGGGTTAAAAACCCTTGAACCCCCCCCCCCCCCCATAAATCCAAATTGTATGTAAAAGATATAATGGTCTCTGATTTCCTCACTCCTAAGGGAATTTTATTCCATGATACACATGCTTTCCTGTAGAAAAGTTGTTTCATATAGATGTTTTACCTAACATACTATTCACCAAATAGTTATTTCTGGTATTCATGAAGTGCACTCAAAGACTCCCACACAATTCCTAAAATTACAATCCTTAAAACACGTTTCCTCTGATGATTCCTCCCAAGCAAAAACAACACTGAAAATAGCAGTTGGGAACTCCCTAGAGCTAGGCAGGGTATATGACCATATAGAGGATGAGATGCCAGTTCTGTAGCTATTCCAACTTTCTTACCAGCCTTGAAAGATGTTTATAAAGTTGCTTGCAGGACACCAGTATCTATACCAGCAGTCCTTTAAAAGGCATAGAGAAAATATAGGGTCTCTTTGAATATGACAGGTCTGTCTTCATTTGTCTGCTGACCTACCTGCAGTCTTCCAAGCTGCATGCCCAAATAAGAAGTCCCTGGCTTTGTCTAATCCAATGCCCATGACAGAGAAAATGATTAGATCCTACAGGGTAAAATGATGTCTCTTTCTGGTTATTTAATTTGGAATGTTAAATTATGAGGGCTATCTGTAGAGATAACATTTTACAATATGCATACAGTTTGGATGATTTTGCTGCATCCTTACATATAGAGCAAAAGTCTTGTATGAATGAAATTGCTTCTAATTTAACTCCAGAAACATGCCCTAAGAGATGTGCTTGAATGTGCACATACAGTCTCAAGAAATGCTTCTGTTAAGATGGTATGCTTGGTTACATGAACAGAACTTCTCTGATGATTTAAAAAAGTAAATTTTGAATGCACTTTTATGTTCTGAATTTGTGTTTTGGGCCCCTGTTACACAAATTCTCAAACTGTGGGATGACGGAGACAAATTATTGCATGAGATGTTTCATGGACCTAAGTGTTCCCTAAACAAGACGTCTTCATTCATGGGGCAGAACAAACAAAAATCCCAACCAAAGAAAAGTTGAGGATCCAAAAGGAAGTGGTAGGAGGATAATTCTTAAATTAAACAGGAGGTGCCTCCTTCTGAAAAGGATCAACTCTCTGCAAAGGAATAACTATGCTGAGTAACAGAGCATAGTTCTCCTCCCGCCCTTCCTTTTCTTCCTCTTTCCCCAGGTTCTGTCTCAACCCTGCAGCTTGGTTGCAAATAGCCTCAGATAAATAGGTTCTGATAATAATTTGGAGAAGATGCAGTTGGTAGTAGATAGAAAATTCTTCTTCTTTCAGGGGAATTCTCCTACATCCACTAGAACAGACACTGCTGTTTCCCACTGTGCTCCACGACGTGGTAGAAGCGGGGGTCATAGAGCCAGGGCCCACAGTGCACAGAGGTAAAGAATTTTACTCCAGAATCTTTTTGGTACCAAAAAAGCGCACTCCTGGAGACCCATCTTTGATTTGTCCTTTCTAAACGCCTTTGTAAAAGTTCTGAAATTCAAAATACTCATCATTCAGTTGGTTCTAGCATTGCTTCCAGACCACTGTTTTATGGGAACTCTAGATCTCAAGGAAGCTTATCATCATAGCCATATTGCTCCCAATTTCAGATATTTTTTTAGATTTGCTGTCTCTGACTTATATTACCAATCTTCTGCATTACCCTTTGGGCTATCTACTGTGCCTCAGTTGTTTACAAAGTATCTGTCCCCAGTGGTTGCCTGTTACAGAACCCTAGGCATCCTCATTTCTCCTTATTTGGAGGGCTTACTGATTTGTGCAGATTCTGTATCCAGGTGCTTAGAGTTCTTACACAAGAGTTAAGGAAGGATTTGAAGAATAAATTATTATTACTGAACTGGATGAAGTACTTAGAAAAGAAAATGTTGATTCAGTGTCAGGCCCAGATGGTAAAGGGTATGGAATGTATAAGAATTGAATGGATTGGAAATGAGTATTTTGTAAATGTACTGAATGAATGGTTTGTTTGTGAAGAGTTATGTAGTGGGATATTAAAATTTATGAACCTTCAAAGGGGGGCTTTCCTCACACCTTCTCAATGAATTGTTTTCCCTGGGGTGTTGGATAAACACACACACACAAAAAAAAGATAGCCTTCCTGCCAGAAGACAGCATTGTCTTGGATTTCTATCCTCTAGATGTGGCCTCAGTAAGAGGATTCCTCAAAATTCAATGCCTCATGGCATCAGTGATCCCCTGGATTCCACTAGCCAGACTACACATGAGAATAATTTAGTGGGACTTGAATTGCTGGACCCAACACCTTCATCCCTTGGATTTCTAGGTACCAGTACTGATGTGTGCCATCAGGAACTACAGTGGTGGAGGGATCAACTGTCTCTGAATCCAGACCCCCCCCCCCTTTCTCGCGTCATGCCCCAGGCCAGTTTTTCCAGACATAGTCTTCAGATTTTGCATGGGGAATATATTGTCCATTGGAGCTCAAGTGCAAGGGTTGTGGGATCCTAATGACATGACAAAGTATATAAATGTAAAAGAGATATAAACAGTAATTCCTACCTTGAAAGTTCGTCACCAGTTATAGACTCTGAGCATTCTTTGAGTGGTCACAGACAAACTACCATGATGGGGTACCTGAACAAGCAAGGGAGGACAAGGTCATACTCTCTTTGCTGGTCGGTAATGATGACCTGCGAGCTGGTGGTACAGCATTCTCTGACTCTTCAGGCCTTGTACATTCGTTAGAGCATAACACATGGTAGACTGATTGAGCAGATCATTGACAGACCCAAGCTGCATGCAGACATTTTACAGGACTTGATCTAGATTTGGGAAACCCTTGAAGTAGATCTGTTTGCCTCATTTTCAAATAGACAACTGTAAAAATTCTGTTCAGGACATCCTTGCTTGGACGACAGATGCTATATCATTCCCATGGTTGGGAATGTTCCTCTGTATTTCTTCTCTTTGGCCCAGGCAAAGTTGGCTCTCCCTTTTAATGGAATTGTCCAAGGGCAATTACCACAAGCTTTCTCACAGACTGGATCTGCTCAGACAGCATCAGGGACAACAAATGGTATACCCTCGACTTGGTGCAATTGCAGTTGAGTGTCTGGCTGATTTTTTTTTTTTTATACATTCTAGGCACTTGTTTCATGAGGAGGAGCAGCAGGTATTTAAGTAGCCAAGAAAACATGCAACTAGGAAGTCTTATATACAAGTTGGACAGGTTTTCAAGGTGGTGCCTAGCCAATAACAGAGGTCCCAAAAGGATTTCAACACCTCTGGTTTTGATATATTTGTTTGCGCTATTTTGAGATGGTGTGTCATAAGTGTCTTTTAAAGTGCAAGTTGTGACTATATCAGCTTATCTGCCTGAGGATCCCCCTCTCTTGTCTCTTTTTTTGTGATCAAACAGTTTATAAAAAGAATGCTGCACATGAGACCCCCCTCTAAAGCAAATTTCTCCTCCCTGGGATCTTAACTTTGTTCTTGAAAAAATTGACCTTGCATCCATTGGAACGCGCCTTTCAGGCTGATTTACTGTACATTACTTGGAAGGCTATTTTACATATTTTTCTAACATCTGCAAGGTGAGTCTCTGATCTGCCCTCACTCATGGTGGGCCAAATCTATATGATTTTTCGCAAGGATAGGGTTGTGTTACGCACTAATCCATCATTCATGCCTGAAGTGTTTTTGAATTTACTTTGAATCAACACATCAGTCTTCCAGTGCTCTATCCTGATCCAAAAAATAAGGGAGAACAGATTCTACAAACTTTAGATGTACACAGGCAACTCCGGTAATATTCACGACCTGTTTGCCTAAACAGCTTTTGGTTAGACTAAAGAAGGTTATGCAACTATCTGCTAGGAAGTCTTGAGTAAATCATGTACTTTTACAGTATGGCTAAAGACCAAGAATGCTGAGTACAGTTTGTGTAGCCTCCCACAAATTTGGGAATATTTGTATTCGTTAATATTCCTTGTACAAGTTACATTTATCCTTTTAATCCATTAAGGTACACCTTAGCCTTGGGAGTATATTTATTCAGGACAACACCTTTACCTTGTCTCTGAAAAAGAAAACTTCTGAGACGCATTCTGTACTTGATCTCTCCTGGAATAAATCTGTTCTTATTACAGGCTGTCAATGTGTTTGAGAGACTAAACGTGATGCATTTTCAGACAGGTGATGCTACTGACAGAAAATGTTTATCTTGAGTAATATTTATTTTTTAGTTTTTATAACCAGTGCCATGCCATTAGGATATCGGAATTGCAGTTCTTTATGTGGAACATTTCAGTTCTGGTGTTTCACAGAGATATAGATGCTTTAAAAACAAATTCTTTTTTTTACTCCTAAAATAGTGTTTGAGAGTACATTAAATCAGTTGATCCAACTCCCTGTGTATTTCCTAATTCAGGAGAACAGGTTGAAAGACCTTTTGCATATTCTAAAGATGATTGCACTGTCTGAATGGGAGACAGTAATTTTCAGTACTCCACTATATAGGTAATTTCTCACAAATATTATGCATATTTAATATGTGTGTGTGGCTTGTGTTTCCCCCACCCTATGTTTTTTATTGGGCTGGTCCATTTGGACAGGCCCCTTCACAGTGGAGACCTGGCAAGAGAAATGCTCCTTTACAGCGTAAGTACAGTGACATTAGACAACTTCTTATTACTTTTTCTCATACTGATTATAAATCATCCGTACAGGAGGGTACTATATAGTTTTTATCCTCAAATCATAAAATATGGGAATATATTTAATTGGTAGTAGAAATGAATGCAAGTGTGCAGTCATAGACATGATTTGTGTAACTGTCACAGTTTCAGTCATTTAACTGGGCCAGCAATAGGATATGCTAAGAAATGTGAGACAGGACCGTAGAAAATCTACACAAGTCCTATACCTACTTCTTTCTGTATCTCTTTCTCACTTACACATACTTTAATACTGTATGCTTCAGTGTAACTAAAAAAATAAATTCTTTGTATTACCAATAAAGAATTAAGTTCCTCCTGCCAACAGCTTGATTTTAGGCATGCTCAGTGCATTGCCACTGTTCAGTTGTAAATTAACAAAATAAATAATATAGTAGTTATTTTTCACTGCCCCATAACTCTTTAGACAGACATAAAAATGATGCAAGTACAACAACTTATTTTGCTTTTTTTGTAGAAGGGAATGAAACTGCTAAGACATGACACTAACATATGCATCATGGCAATTTGCTAGTTACTAGATTGTTTATATTCACTCTGTCACTCCTGCCCTCTTATTCTATGTTTAGTAAGTGTGTAAACTGTCAGAATTATTATGGAGCCCTGTGGGAGCCAACTGTTCTCACCTGCAACTATTTTCTCAGCAGGGAGAAAGCAGATAACATACCCTATTTTTTTAATTAAATGATTCGGCACTGAGACAGAAACTCCTTTTGTGAAGTGTAGGATACATTTTGGACTGCATATAGGCAGGATAACTTAACATTCAATCTTAAATGATTTCTGGTAATTTGAGAGCTGGAATGTAGCTATTAAATTCACAGCAAAGTTGAAAATTTATATTTTTGTCATCATTTCTGTTGAGTATCATACTGAAATTCTACAACAGCATTTTTCTTTTTACTGTTGTGATATCCTATCTAAAAACACTATTGAAGTATTTGTAACAGATGGGTTTTTGTTGCTGATGTCTGACCGGGGTACCAAAGCTTTACCTTCCCGAGGGCATATGTCTGGCATATGACATAGCTTGTGTGCATAGGGTTGTAGCACAGACACATCTCCAAGCCAGCAGCCTGAAGACAACAGAAAGGAAACTTGTTAGCTAGAAGGGGTGTAACTTGAACAAGTAGGAAACATCCCCCAGGAAAGGATACGTGTGTGTGTGTGTGTGTGTGTGTGTGTGTGTGTGTGTGTGTGTGTGATCCGAAGGCAAGGAAATAGAGGGGAATGAAGGAGGGAGGGAAGGAATACTGCAACAGATATCAGTAGGACATCTACTGTTAAGGTAAGTTCTTACACAACTGTACTATTTTCTAACTGAAATCACTGTTACAATACTCATAACAGATGGGTGATTCCCAGAGCTGAAGAGAGAAAGGAAAATGGGGTGGATGGCTAGAGTGAAGAGGAACTGTCCAGAAGACCAGAGAGGACTGATCTGGCAAAGGCAGCTCTAGACATGGAAACGGCATCAGTTTTATAGTCCACAAAAAGCCAGGAAATCCCTGAAACTGGAACAAAAATCCAAGCAAAGAACAAACAACTGAACAGGAAGCCAAAGACCAACCATTTCAGTTCGCAGTTGTTGTGGAGAGAAACAATCCTTTATTGGAAAAACCACTGCAATTCACGGTTAAGCACTTTCGTCTAAACATAGACTTCTTCAGAACCAAGAAAACTCCTCTAAACTCCGAATTTAAAAGCTCAGAGAAGTAAAACCACACCCCCAGGAATTGTCAATCGATGGGTAAGTTGAACAAATCCCAGAAAAGTTCTTAAAGGTGTACACACACCAAAAACACTTGCCACATAAAACCAAGTATAAATGGATAAAAACAAATTTAGAATGTCAAAATACTACAAAAAGACATAACAGTTTTAAAATTTTGCTCAAACTGTGTTGGCTTTTCTTTTAAGATCACTAGCAATGGAAATACAGTTGTTCAGTCCAGGTGGATTTGCTGCGTCTAAAGCCAGCTGCCAGTACATCTCACGATGTAAAAGTCTGTTTTCCCAATCACCAACTAAGGCACTGCCTCATCCTGTTCAAGTCCCAAAAAAGTGAACTTCTTAAAACTGGAGCACGTACAAGCATGCCTAGTCAAAGCACTCTTCATGTCCCTTTTGGATATACTATAATAGTGTTGGTATATCCTTTTGTTGAGTGCATTTTTAGTCTTACCAATATAGAAGGCAGAGCATGACATTTTGCCAAGTAGACTAACTGCTCTGATCAGCAATTGAACTTACCACAGATGTTCATACCCCTAAGTTTTTCTATTAAGTCACATTCATAGTTAGTTTCAATGTAAGTACACTGACGGCAACATTCACATTTTGTCATAGTCCAAGAGTCACTTTGGAAATAATTGGTTTCTCCAGTAGTCGTTTTATGTTAGGCTTGTTCTTAAAGGTGAATGAAGGAAAATCAGGAAGATTTTGTTTGAGTCCACAGTGTAAGATGGCCCAATTTGTCCGCACCACTTTTTGGATGTCTTTAGAGTCCAATGAGTAATGTAAATCCATATTGGTGTGGCCAAAAGTGTCCTTACTTTCATTTGTCTTGTCTTTCGACTTAATGCTGTTAAGGCCATACCTAATAATAGGTGCGTATCTATTGTCTCCGTCTTCCACACATCTATCTGAAGTTTATCGAGAAGAGTTTCAGCATACCCTCTTTCAAAATCATAGATTTGAGGGTGTCAAACTGTGTTAAACAGTTGTTATCCTCATATGTCAGGCAAGAAATCCTGATAAGTTGGGTTTTCCCAATCCCCTTCTTTTGACAGAAAGGGTGACAGCTGGTGTACGACAAAAAAGAATTACAGAAGGTAGGTTTCCTGTAAATCTGTGTCCATACCACCATACTGGTCTTTCTTGATTTCGATGTCCAAGTAGTGGATCTGAGCTGGGGCAGCATGGTGGGTAAATCTTAAAATGTATTACTAGACTGCAGTTCATCCATAAAAGTATCCAACTGTGTCTCTGTGCCTGACCAAAGGATCAACAAATTGTCCAAACAGCAAAAATAACCCACACATTTTTGAATAAAGGGAGCTTGAACAAAGTCATAAGTTCCCATCTCAGCAAGACAATGTTTGCAGTGGTGGGGGCACATGCAGCTACACCCTTCAGCTGTTTGTAGAATTTCCCATCAAAGGTCAAAAAATTATTGTTCAATACAATCTCCATGAAATCACAAACCAGTGTGGTGTTTGAAAGTGTAAGTGAACCATATTGTGTCACCATTTTACCGAACCATAACAGACCTTCCTCATGGGGAATTAGTGTTTAAACTCTGAATGTCACAAGAAGACACTCACTCCACGATCTAATTTTCAGAAGTTTGTCTAAAAGATCCCAGGAATTGCGGACAATGTGTGGAAAACCTTGAACAAGGTGTTTCAACTTGTAATCTATGAACTTGGCCATTGGCTCCATGACTGAACCAACGGCAGTGACAATAGGACATAAGGGTCCAACACATTTGAATGAATTTTTGGGATGCCGAAAATCTTTGGAATTGTAGGTTTTTGCACTAAATGATAATTGTACAGGCCTTGAGGTATAGTATCAAATAAAAATTGTTCATCCAAGAACACTTTGACTGCCCTGTAAGCAATGTTGAGCTCATTGATAGAAATCATACAATACACCTCCTCTTCATTCAACAATCTATAAAAATTCAACTTGTGTAGTCTATCCAGTCCATAGCAACTATTCCACCTCCCTTATCAGGTTTCATGCACCTGATACTCTTGTTAATGATACTGTTTAGAATATCCCTGTCAACCTTGGAAAGATTATAACATTTCTTCCTTTTGCTTCCATTAAATAGTTCTCTAATTTTTTTCTCATAAGACTTTTCAAAAATTTGTATGACAGTGTGCACTGGGGACTTAGCCAAACTCCTCCTCCTAAACTCGTTCAAAGGAGAATCAGATTCACCAAACAGTACAGGAAAGTTGAGTTTACGTGTAAAAGTTTTAAGTCAAGTATGGTGTCCAGCATGTTGGCACAGGATGATGGTATAAAACTGAATCCTTTAAGGCAAAGGTTGTGATGCTCAGGGCCTATGTTTAAGTCTGTAAAATTATAAATATTGAAACCAAAGAAAAGTAATATTCACCATATCTGTACATGGGTGTGAAGGAAAAAAAGCTGTCATTGAAGTTTATCGTTTCTTGGCTGGATGACCCCGGTTCCTCTTGTTCCAACGACCCTTTGAATTCATCCGGTAGCAAGTCCCTTGTCCTTGTACTGGTCGGTGTTCCCGGCTGGTTATCCTGTCCGATCTTCTCAGGGGTACCTCCGCTAAAGGGACTGGACTGTAATGTAATTCATCGCTGTTGACAAGGTCTACCTTGTAGCTTGCCCAGTTGATCAGCTTGGCTTGACAGGTGTAGGGTGGCTTGGGATACACAGTTCTATTATGATACTCAGTGTCTTCCCTGTCAAGAGCTGCTGTAATAAACTCTACTAGTTTTGCAATCTCTTCTTCATATTGTACCATACATCTCTCATTTTCTTTAACTAATAGTAAGTGAAAGTTTGAAGAGACTACATTGTCCCTAAAGGAATCCGGGTATGGAAAAACCCACAGGGGGTTGAAGAAAACTCACCTTTTCACCTCGAGTTACTGGAACCTTTTGATCGTACAGGCCTAGATCTTACCAAACTATTAGTTAAAGAAAATGAGAGACACATGGTATAATATAAAGAGGAGATTGCAAAACTAGTAGTCTATTACAGCAGATCTTGACTTTCATCAAATCCAGTTTTAACCTAGTGTTTCAACAGATTGATAACAGATTGGTGCATATTAAAACAGGAAGGATAAAAAGCTGCTCAAGGACAGGGATTGGACCTAGGTAAACTATTTTTTAATGTTTTTGTCTTTGACGTCATGCAAATAGGTTCAAAGGTTCATAGATAGGTACTAGGCTATCGGCCCTGGGGCCTATACAAGCCCAGCCAAAAAGGTACGCTGGCTTTTGCCACCCAAGAAAATTATTTTCCTGTGCCACTGTCAAGCAGAGCCACAGAGATGATCCCCGGGGTGAATTTCCTATTTCCCATCCAATCATCAAGATTTTTCTTGAAGAGTTCTAATGAGGAGCTTTGTTTGATATAGATAGGTAGTTTATTCCAGAGTATGGGGAGTCTCTGGGACAGGAATCTATCCCTCTGGCATGTTCTGTTTATTGTGGTGACAAGGTTTAGGTCCCTAGAGCGCGTAGCTCTGAGGGATTGGGATTTCTTTAAGTGGAGCATGTCCAACAGCTCTGGGTTTGACATAGCTTTGTATGTTAGGAAGAGATCACCTCTGAGTAGGCGATATGCGACGGAGTAAAGCTGGAGTTTTTTGAGATGGTCTGCGTAGGGCATCTGTTTGAGGCCGGTAATCCTCTTTATGAGGTATTTCTGTGGCCTTTCCAGTTGTTGTAGATGTCTTGTGAGGTACATACCAAAAGGGGTGTTGTACACTATAATGGGTCTAATGAGTGATGAGTAGAGGGGAACAATGACCTCTTTTTTTCTGGATGAGAAACCTTTTGTGATGAGGTGTGCCACGTAGAAGGATTTCCTGACTACTGTGGTGATGTGATTATCAAAGGAGAGACTACTGTCCACCTGTGTCCAAAGGTCTCATCACACTTTCGGTGTTAAGTATACTACTGCCTATGTTGTAGTTCATGGGTACAGAGTTTTTACCAAAGGGGATGACAATGCACTTTTTGGCATTGAGCTTGAGACCAGGCATCCGTCTTAGTGAGGCCCTTTTGCAGGATGTCCACATCATTAGGAGTTTCGATTATGGCTCCTAGTTTGCAGTCATCTGCGAACTTCGTTAGCCAAAGACCTTCTGTGTTAGCCTGTACTTCAGAGAAGTAGATACTAAACAGGAGAGGACCCAGGACTGAACCCTGTGGTACTCCACTTGTCACTGGTCTGAAGTCAGATTTGGAGTCTGCTACTTTCACAGTGTGGGTTCTGTCAGTGAGCCAGTCAGCAACCCCATCTTGTGACATAGGGATTTATACCTAGTTTAGTGAGTTTATCTATAATTCCAGAGTGGGGGATGGTGTCGAAATGCTTGGCAAGATCTACATAGGCTGTGTGAACCACCTTACCCTTGTCTACGGCTTTGGTGACTGCTTCAAAGAAGTCAATCAGGTTTAGGAGACATGATCTGCCTTTTACAAACCCGAACTTGGTGGGATCCAGAGTTGGGAGATTACCAATGTCTTTGGCCATGAATTTGCCATTCAGCAGGCACAAAGCCTGAGGTGAGGCTAAGATTGAACATGGTACTTAGGTGGGGTGCCAGTTCGTTCTGTAGTTCGTGTAGAACGCAGCCTGGGATGTTGTCTGGTCCCATGGATGCTGTGTTCTTGGCTTTGGAGAGACTGGTTTTTACCTGTGCAGCTGTAATTATAGGAACTTTGCATTCTTCTGGTATAGAGATGGGCTCTTTAGGGGGTGAGAGGGGGGTAAAGTTAGCACTGAACCTATCTGCCAGGATGTTGGCAATATCAGTTGGGTCTGTATATTTAGTGCCATTGTGCTGTAACTCAGAGCAGATCTGAGTGTTGCCACTGAGATTCTTGACATAGCTATAGAATGCTTTGTGGTTGTCTTTAGAATCAGTGGCGATTTTGTTTACGTAACTAGCTTTGGAGGACTTGACTATGGCTTCTAGTTTGCAGTCATCTGCGAACTTCATTAGCCAAAGGCCTTCTGTGTTAGCGTGTACTTCCGATAAGTAGATACCAAACAGGAGATGTCCCAGGACGGAACCCTGTGGTACTCCACTTGTCACTGTTTTGAGGTCAGATTTGGAGTTTGCAACTTTTACAGTGTGGGTTCTGTCAGTGAGCCAGTTGGCAATCCATCTTACGACGTAGGGATTTATACCTAGTTTAGTGAGTTTAGCTATAATTCCAGAATGGGGGATTGTGTCAAAAGCCGTGGCGAGGTCAAGATAGGCTGTGTGAACCACCTTACCCTCATCTACGGCTTTGGTGACTGCCTCAAAAGAGTCGATCAGGTTCAGGAGGCATGATCTGTCTCTCACAAACCCGAACTGGGTGGGATCTAGAGTTTGGAGGTTACTAATGTCTTTGTTTATGAGTTTCATGATGATACGTTCTATGGCCTTGCAGACCAGGCTCGTCAGGCTAACAGGTCGATAGTTCCCGTGATCAGTGGTGGCTACCCCTTTGTGGAGTGGGATAACTGTTGCTGTGTGCCATTCAGTGGGCACAAAGCCTGAAGCGAGGCTATTATTGAACATGGTGCTTAAGTGGGGAGCCAGTTCATTCTGAAGTTCATGTAAAACGCAGCCTGGGATGTTGTCCAGTCCCATGGATGCTGTGTTTTTTGCTTTAGGGAGTGCAGCTTTTACCTGCATAGCTGTGATTACAGGGACTCTGCATTTTTCCTGTATAGATATGGGCCCTTTAGGGGGTGAGGGGGGGTAAAGTTAGCACTGAAGCTATCTGCCAGGATGTTGGCAATGTCAGTTGGTTCTGTAATTTTTGTGCCGTTGTGCTGTAACTCAGAGCAGATCTGGGTGTTGCCATCGAGATTCTTGACATAGCTATAGAATGCTTTGTGGTTGTCCTTAGAATTAGTGTTGTTTTTGTTTTCGTAGCTAGCTTTGGAGGATCTTATACGGGATCTCAGCTTCTTACTGAAGCTGACCAGGGAGCTCCTCCACTCATGGGATTTTACTCTCTTTTGTAACAGTTTCTTCCTTCTGTTGTACAGTTTATTTATGGCAGGGGACCACCAGATTGGCTTCCTTTTTTTGGAGGATAGCATCTTGGTTCTGTTTGGGATAGCACGATCCATGCACTCGTATAAGTGCTTAAGGAGTGCATTTGTATAGGATTCAGCAGTTGTAACTGTATTGTCCATCTGCATGGGTGTCATGAAGTTCATCACTTCTGTCTTAAGAAGCATGAAGTTGTCTTTGGAGAAATTATTTTACTGTGGTTTCCTTAATGGGGGGTGGGGTCGGGATGTGGATATCATGGGTGATTAGCTTATGGTCAGATCGGACCAACGAGGAGTTGACTTCAGGTGTGGAGTGCATTTGTATATGTTGGTAATGACTAGGTCTAGGATATTGTTGCCCCTGGTGGGGGTGTGGATAAGTTGATTCAGGGCATTGGAGTTTATAAATTCCAGAAAGCATTGAGCTAAGGAGTTGGTACACGAGTAGTTGAGTCAGTTTGTTGAGAGGATGACGAAGGTGGCTGGGATGTTGAGGGGGAAATAATAGTGGTTAAGGAATTAAGGGAGATTGGCCTTTTTTGAGTATAAAAGAGAAGAGACTGGTAGGATGTGATAATGGGGTGCATAAACCACTAAAGGGAAAATGTGAAGTAATTGCTTTGGACAGGAAGAAGGTGGCCATTATCATTGGATAAAATGAACTTTAATCTTGGTTTAGAAAAATAACTTCTCACAAAGTAGTTCACAGAATCAGTTGCCAGAATGCTCTTTTAAAGCTGACAATTTTGTGCCTTTTAACACAGCATTGAGGTTTGTAAAGTGATGGAATGGCAAATTAAAAGCCTTCTTAATGTTAGTTGGGTTATACAATATAATTCCCAACACCTGCTGCACATTTTCAGGATATTAGGAAAGTAAATTTTGGTAACATATTTCCCATTTTTATGTAATGTGTGTATGCATTAATAAGGTAATGTGGTATCAGAGTAATTTTTTTTTTTTAAGAAAACCTTTACTCATTTACAACCTTGCTTTCCTAACAGCATGCATGTACTGTGGTTGAATAGCTTTGTACCTGGTAATCAGTCTACATAGCCCATGTCCTTTTTTTTTGTAGCATTATGCCTTACCTACACCTACCTTTTTAGAAGCAGCAATTTTCTAGGTGCGTGAACAGTTACCTGGGGTGCATTAATTGCAGATATGGATCAGGAAAAGGAGCAGCAGCAACGTGAATTATGCATGAAATCAAAATCAGACTTTGCTGCAGAATTTGACTCCTTTTTTTTGCAAGCAGTGAATTTCTCCATACCAAATATAGAGGAGAGTTTCTTTTTACTCAATATAATTGACTCCAGTGATGCTGCACTTCAAGAAAAGTGCAGTTGCCACAGCAGCAACATTATACTCAGAGTATGTTCCCTGTTTTCATTAAATGCTGTAGCAGGAGTATAAATAAGTTGTAGATTACCTACAGAGAGAGACGTATGTTTATGTCATGAAAATGCAGCCCAGGTAACCAAACCAGAGGATGCCTTTAATGGTAAATGTAAGTACTCACAAACCTACTATGATATTAATTATTTTAAAGTTTGTAACCTTTTTTCTGAATTAATGGTACTGTATTGTGGCACTTACTTCCGCCGCTCATTTATTCATCAAAACAGACGGTTAAGGAATGTATTTCACATAGGCAGTTTGTTATATATAATGATTCTTGGAATACAGTTTGTGCCATGTGTAGTATGGAAGGTGCATTTATTCATTGTTTTACTTTGTGTATTTTAAGCTATGTAGCAGTATATTAATTCTGCAGGATGTGTTGCGCTGTGTAGGTGCATTTTTGTCGTATTAGTTTGTGAAATTGTCACCAGTCATAGAATGGAGACAAGTTCAAATTATTTACTTCTGTTGTATTCGGCACTTTTTCCTGTTAGTAATGCATTTTATAGTTACACTGGAAATTGCTTTTTTATTTTGGATCTCTGTTGTATGATGTCACAGTTTTGCTAATGCAATAAAAACTAGTAGGTTTGGTGGTATGTTGCGAGTATTGTACCGAAAAAAAAAATTAAACATTTTTGATCCCTCCTATAATTCTGGTTCCTTTTATGACAGCAGCAGTTTGCATGGCAAAATCCATGTAACTGCTTCTATGGCTTAATACAACCATTGGACTCTAATATTATACTGACATATTTTATAGTACGAACTAATGAGTGGGTGTGGTATATTGAAGATTTAAAAATGGTTGGTGTGGTTTAATCACGAGGGCAAAGCCCAAGTGATTAAACAAAGGCAAAAATGCATTAATCTTCAACATACAACACCCAGGAGTTGGTTATTGCTGTTATACAATTGCATTTTTAAGAAAGAAGTTACTTTTCTTAAATTATGTCATTGTATAACTGTGCCGTGGTGTTCTTCAACGTTGTTTCTGCATTCTTCCAGTTTGTTGATGCACCACGCAAATGTATGGGACTTGGGTTCCCACACTTGCACAGTACATCAATGTTTTGGAAAGCAAGTAAAGGAGAAAGGAGAATCTGTTTGTTTTTTAAACAAACTGTGAAATCTGGACAGTTTAGAGGTATGAGAGAGATGGGGCAAAAATACAAGGAAAAATTAGATGCGTGTCTTTAGTTTTGCATAATGAAACTGATTTTCCTTGTATTTTCTCTGCTCTCCTTACTACATACCTCTCGATCTCTTAGCTCAAGAAAACTGCAAACTTTTAGCATATATTAATAGAAGAAAGTCCAGATGACTGCACTTTTTTTCAATTGGTACATGCTCGATTTACGAGCACACTGGTTGGGCTGACCAATCAGCATGCATGTTTTTGAATGTTAACGAACTACCATTGTATAATAACCGATCAAAGCGCGTCCGCATACTGTTATGTCTTCTAGCAGTAAACCACAAGAAATGTATTGGCTTAAAACTGATGAATTACTATTATTTTTTGTGGGTGCTCATGGTTCCTCTGGTATCTTACAGGGCTTCCTCCACAAATTTCTGTTCTGTTAAAAGTAAGAGCAGGTTCTCGAATTACAGGTGGTTCAGACCACAATTCATTTTTGGATTCAACAGTTATGCCAATAACATAAGTCTCAACTTTTGTGTTAGGTTCATAGTTAATTTATCAGGTTCATAGGTTCATACTAGGCTATCTGCCCGAGGGCATTTACAAGCCTAGCCCATAGTTTTGTGGCTTACGCCACCCCTTTAGTATGGGGAACTATACCCATTATTTTGCTGTGCCTCTGTCGAGCAGTGACACTGAGGTAATCCCTGGGGTATATCTGCGATCTCCCATCCATTGGTCAAGATTTCTCTTGAACAAGGCCAGCGAGGTGCTCTGCCTCACATATACCGGGATTTTATTCCACAGCATAGGGAGTCTTTGGGTGATGAATCTATCCCTCCAGCACGTCCTATTAATAGCCGTGTCGAGGTTTAAGTCTCCCGCCCTTGTGGCTCTGACGGATCTAGATTTTTTGAGGTGAAGCATATTCATCAAATCTGGGTTTGACATGGCCTTGTATGTTAGGCAAAGGTCACCTCTGAGCACGCGGTAAGCGACTGAATAGAGCTGGAGTTCTTTCAGTCGGGCAGCATAGGACAGATGTTTGAGACCCTTTATCCTTTTGGTGAGGAACTTTTGTGGCCTCTCCAGCTGCTGCAAGTGTCGGGTCAGATACATTCCGAATGGGGCATTGTACTCAATCATTGGTGTGATGAGTGATGAGTATAGGGAGACTATGACCTCCCTTGATCTAGATGAGAATCCCTTCATGATAAGGTGGGCAATGTAGAAGGTCTTCCTAACTACTTTAGCTACATGGGTGTCGAATGACAGACTACTATCAACCTGGGTCCCCAGGTCCCTGATAACTTCTTCTGTGCTCAGTGGATTGCCACCTATTTGGTAGCTAGGGGTAACCTTGTTTTTCCCGAAGGGTATGACTATGCATTTTTGGCATTTAACTTTAGGCCATGGCTCTGGCACCAGTTATCCGCTTCTGTGAGACCCTTCTGAAGGATATCTGTGTCAGATGTGTTTTCTACTATGGCCCAGTTTGCAGTCATCTGCAAACTTTGTCAGCCATAACCCTCCTGTGTTTGCTTGTACTTGGAAAAGTAGATGCCAAACAAGAGTGGGCCCAGGACTGAGCCCTGTGGTACACCACTTGTGACAGGCTTTGAGTCTGACATGGCGCCAGCAACTCTGACCCTGTGGGTTCTGTCACTCAGCCAGTTTGCAACCCATCTTGTGATGTATGGGTTAACATTTAAGCTGATGAGTTTTTCAATGATACCCGAGTGGGGTATTGCATCAAGGCCTTCGCCAGATCGAGGTAGGCTGTATGGACTGCCTTTCCTCATCAATGGCTTTGGTGACTGTTTCAAAAAGTCAACCAAGTTTAGAAGGCATGATCTGCCTTTGACAAAGCCAAACTGGGATGGATCCAAAGTCTGCAAATTCCCTATGTCTTTATTTATGAGGTCCATTATGATCCTCTCCATGGCTTTGCAGATAAGGCTTGTCAAGCTAATGGGCCGGTAATTTCCAGGGTCGGTGGAGGCACCGCCTTTGTGAAGTGGGACCACAGTTGCAGTGCGCCACTCCCTGGGTACGTATCCAGAGGTAAGACTATGATTAAACAGCTGTCCTAGCTGTGGGTTTAATTCCTCGTTGAGTTCGTGGAGCACACAGCCGGGGACACCATCAGGTCCCATGGATGCTGTGTTTTTTGCTTTGGAGAGAGCAGTTCTCACTTGGGCGTTGGAGATGTTTGAGGGGCTGCAATCGTTTGGAATAGATATCTCTACCTTGGGGGGGGGGAGAAGTTTGCACTGAACCTGTCAGCCAGTATGTTGGCAATGTCTGTAGGATCAGTAATCTTCACATCATTTTGAACTAGTTCTGAGCATATCTGGGAGTTTCCTCCCAGGTTTCTAACATTGCTAAAGAAGGCCTTATGATTGTCTTTTGAGTCTTTAGCTATTTTTCTCTCAAAATTTGCTTTGGATGATTTTATGAGAGCTCTTAGTTTTTACTTATAGTGATCAAGGGTGTCTTACTTTTAAGGATTTTGCTCTATCTTGTAGTAGCTTCCTCCTTTTGTTGTAGAGTTTGTTTATGGCTGGGGTCCACCAGACTGGACGCTTGCCTTTGGTACAAAGAGTCTTTGTTTTGCTTGGGATTGCCTTATCCATGCAGTCCTGCAGGTGCTGGTAGAAGGCATTTGTAAGTGATTCAGCGGCTTGAGTACTGTTTTCCGCCGCTCGGGGCCTTAAAGGAGACCACACTAGTCTTTAGAAGTGTGAAGTCGGCTTTGAGAAGTTCTTTACTGTGGTCTTTTTATTTCAGGTGGGGGTGGGATGAGGACCTCCAGCGAGATTAGTTTGTGATCTGATCTCACCAGTGAGGGGTATACTTCCGGTGTTGAACATTGTGCTCCCATGTTCGTGATGATGAGATCAAGTATGTTTTCTCCTCTTGTGGGGATGGTGACTAGTTGTTCCATGGCATTTGAGTTTATGAATTCCAGGAACTTTTGGGCTAGGGTGTTTGGGCTTGAGTAGTGTTCCCAGTCTATATTAGGGTAATTGAAGTCACCTAGTATGATGGTGTTTGGTGATACATTTATCCCTCTAGTGTTTCCAACAAGGCCATGTGAGGTCCCTGAGTTTGTGAGGGTGGCCTGTAACATGCTACAATTTGCAGAGCAGTCTTGCCTATGGTTAATTCCATCTGTATCGTCTCCGATGCATCGCGGCGTTGCCACCAGTCTTGAGGTGTGGGTGTCCTTGATGAATATGGATACCCTCCTTTCTTGGTATTGTCCGGATTTTGGGGCCGGAACGCATGATAAGAGGTAAAACCTGATAGTGCTGGGGTGCTCTCAGGAGCCTTGAACCAGGTTTCTGTCACTGCACAGACATCGATGTTCTCCATACTGAGAAGGGCCTCGAGTGCGTGCATTTTGAGATTTAGACTTCTGGCACTGAGCAGCATTACCCTTAGTTTTTTCCTTTTTGTGTTCTAGGGTGGTAGGTTTAGAATTTGAGCCTTGCCTAAAAAGGCACTATGGGGTGGCAAGAGCCTTTGCCAATATCCGAATCCCAGGGTGACAGGTGCAAGCCGCCCTTGAAGCAGCGTGGCTTGTCCAGCATGTCATCCCAGGCAGACAGACATTGGATCCCCTTTGAATGACACCAGAGTTTAAGCCAATTGTTAAAGCTGATCATCTTATCTCTGTATTGTGGCATCATTCTTGGTGAAGGTAGGATACTGCTCAAGGTCAGGGTCATACCTGCCTGGGCTACATAATCAGAGAGCTCCTCAATGTCTCTTTTCATGTAGTCCAAGGAGGTATGTCTCAGGTCGTTTACACCAGCGTGGACAATAACTGAGTCATATTTGTACCTGCTGTTGAGAGACCTGAGTGCTTGCGTTATGTGGCGGATTCTAGCGCCCGACAGGCAGCTTACTGTGACCTTCTCCTTACTCAGTCTGGTGAGCGGGACGTCAGTGTGTCTGACTATGGAGTCACCAATGACTAGTGTGTCTGGCATTGTGTTTGGCCTTAAGGGCTGTGACTGTTTGACACTCTGACTGTGAGGTCTATGTGTTGCAGGTGTTGTGTTCTGAGGTGGTGGTTGTTTGGGTGTCTGCTTTGGTGGCCTCTGCTGTTTTGGTAGATTTTTGATCAGAACCGCCGAGTATGTCTTTGTGTGTTTATGTGTATGATTTGAGGTTGTGATGGTACTATGTGAGACTGGGTCTATAGTGTGTGTGGTAACCTCCTCCTCCTGACTGGTCTTGCCAGTCCTATGTTGAGAGAGCTCAGCCTCCAGTTTGGCCGTATAGTTGCATCTCTCGCATGTATTTGTGTTTTGTGGGAGGAGGAGAGGGTTGTTCAGGTACATGAGGCAATTGTAACATTGCCTCAATATTCCCAGGTTCACCAGCTGAGCAGGAGAGGACACTAGCAACTGATCCCTCGACATGCTAGAAGGACTAGACAAAAACTTTAAAAGAGATTCCGGGGACGTGGGTGACCGAGAAATGGGGTTTGCCTTTTGGGGTGCTATCTATAAGAGTGCCGTATCAAGGTAATAAGTACTGTAGGAGCAAGTGCTAGGTTTAACAGATAGAGAAAAGTCTACTTGGAGTCAAGTAGAGATGATCTTTTAGGTATTAGAGAAAGTGCTAGTAACAGGGATGCTTAAAGGTAAGATTGAAAAGAATGCACTCTGCAGTGTGCACTAGAGAAGTTAGATATGAAAGTAGGTAACTTGAGTTTTACCTGTTTAAAAAGTTAAGGTTTAGTGGAGAGTTACTATTTTTAAAACAGCAAGATGGACTGAAAGGGGTGGTTACTTTTGTATTTTGGTACTATGAAATACTGTAGGATGGCCAATAAATTTAAATAATTGAAGAGGTGGGATTTCAAAAGTGATGGTTTTGTGATTACTCGCATAAGTCAGTGAAAGTAGAGAGAAATGAGATATATGGTCAGATTAACATAAGAGGCGGGCAACTAGAAAGACAGTGGTATTTAACAAGACAACTTAAATGGGTAGGAGGGAGGGAAAAATTCTGCCTGACTCAGAACAGAGAGAGCTGTGGTCTCTTTTGAAGTTTTAATATGCTGTTAAAACAGAATGCAAGCAAAACACAAAGTAAAGAAAACAAACTACAGTATTCAAAATATAGAAAGGCAATACAGAAATACAAAAAATAACAGCTCTTGGTCCAAGAAACCATTGAGGAGCCTAGCCCAAATTTACCATTTGTGTCTGGCTAAATGACTTGTTCAGAACTATGCAGTAAACAAATGGATATCGAGGAACTCAAACCCTGGACTAAAAGAAGCAACGTATTTAACAGTTCAGCCTTAATCACCAGCACTAATTGCCAGACCATTATGGCAGAACAGGTGTAGTGATTTGGTAGTTATAATTTGTTTTCTTTTGGTGAACTCAGTGAGAGTTAAACACTGTGTTTTAGTTCAGTTTAATAAAGACAGTTAATATTATCGCACTGTTATTATATTTTCTTACAATTTACAAATATGGAATTATTATAAAATTGTTATAACATTACAGGGTCGTTTCAGGTGCCTTATTTAGTACTGTTGATTTTCATAGGATTCTGGCACCAAAAAGGGCTTGAAAAATGCCTGCATAAGGAATAATAAACTCCATCACAAATCATTCCTCATTATGACTTACTTAGCAGCTTTATCTAAGAAAATAGTCTTTGCATAAGTATTTTTATGTACTTAAATTTTCTAGCATTTTTGCTTTAGTTCCATTATTCTTACTGTATTAGGCATGCCATTTATGTAGAATTTTCTCATTTATATCTGACTTCCTTGACAATTTAACCAGAGTACATTGCCTGCAGGTGACGACACTCTCACAGGTTGAGTAGGTAATGCCACCACATTTCATTGTGCTTATGTCCTGGTGAATGGGAATATCAGAGGTTTCTGTAGTAAGGGAACCTCTTTTGAGGGTGACTGAGGACAGGAAAAAGAATTAACATTGAAATCGTGGAGATTAGAAACCTGCTTAAGGTGAAAAGATTAAGTACCACCAAGTACAGACATTAGTTAAAACAAATCTGTATGCGGGGGGGGTTATGAACGCTAGCCCCCGCCCAAAAAAAAATCTTGTCCTTATACACACAAACAGTATACAGTTACCTATAATGTAAAGATCATCGGTTAGTATTGCGAGCTTACTATATGGAATGCTTATGCTGTTTTTACTGAAGCACTTTCTTCTAGTGAAGTGTGTGTACAAGCTTTTTAAAGTCTGATTTCACTAATTTCGTGATTGTTTTATTGAGATACAATGCAGATGTGTTGAGCCATAGTGAAAACAAGTGGTGTTTTTGACAGATAACTGTTATTTTTCTGTTTCCTATTAGCTGTCGCAAGAGACTTCAGTTCTTTTCTGATGTCACATGTAAGAGTATGCAATCAGCCTTCCCAGTTATTTGATCCACCCCCCCCCCCATAATTTTTACATACGGCATATTCTTGTGGATACGAATCATTTGAATAACACTAAATTACTTCTCACTTGACCTGGTTCATAAACCTTAAGTCCTTATTATTATGTCATTGCATTAAATTGCTGTTCAGAAAGAATAGTGTTAGCAATTACAGTGACAGATGCTTGGCAATTAGCTGGTATCTTAGAGAGGGAACAAAGGTTTGATTTGAAATGTCGCACTTGTCAGTGATTGAAAACTAGATTGAATAAATGTTAATTAGCATAGAACTTGCAGGGTGGTAATGATAGGAAAAAAGGGATGGAGTGAAAGAATACTTTATGAGAGATGTGAAAGCAAGTTTAGTGGAGATCACTTGGCTAAGGAGATGATAGAATGTTTTACCATGGCCTGCATTGCTTGATTCACTGTCTGTTATCTAATTTCATACTTTTGTAGTTGTAGTCATTTGGATATAAAACAAGAATTTCACAGCATGTTGTATATTTGCTGCGAGAAAAGCTATGCTACTAATCTTGGAGCTTATAATTGCAAAAAGGGGAAACTAAGTTTTGGTTTCTTAGCAACTGAAAGCTTTGATTTAACAGTAAAGCAGACTGCATATTTGTCATTATACTCCTTATATTTCAGATTATAACCTCTAAGAGGTAAGCCCTTTCTGTAGAATATTATTGATAATTTATTGTAAAAAATATATTTGGTTGGCTGCAGTGGTACAGCAGTTAGCGTTGTCGCCTCACAGCAAGAAGCTCTCTGGTTTGATTCTCAGCTGGAGTTTCTTCTGTGCGTAGTCTGTATGTCCTCCCTGCGATTGACTGAACGTTAAAAGACATGCAGGTAGGTGCTTGAGTCTGTGTGTGTGTGCGCCGTCTCTGAAGGTTGGGCGCTGGGCTGGCAACTCGGCACCGTAAAAATCCACTGCCAGTCATAAGCAGACCGGTGATCTACTGTGGCAATCCCTTACCAGGAAATGCTGAAAGACTTTTTTTTATTGTAAAATATCTTTTCATGCGCATGTTGGTTGTGAGTTAAGGGCAGAGGATAAAGTGATGGTCCTTTCAGTACACAAGTATAACAACTCAAGGGTTACGTGAATGTTTTAAATACATGGAGGGGGGCTCAGGCTCACTTGTTGGGTGTAAGTAGTTGTACTGCAGAGTAGTTACTTCATATCCTTTTAAGTGGTTTAACTTCTGACAGAAGGGCATGGCTCTGGTTGTGAAGTTTGCCAGACTTGCATGTAATCATGTCTTAGTTTTTGTCCATTACTCCATGAGATTTGCTACTTGAAGGACAGCATTTTTATCAACAGTAGGGCCTCTCATCCTGTGGATAGTAAAATGTGAACACACATCCTTAGATACATCCTCTGATATCAATGTACTGCCCGTGGCTGAAGTTTATGTTCTAATCTCATATTCACTTTAAGTACGGGGATGCAGGTAATTGCCAACTTGCTATTCATGGACTGGAGCCTAGATGAAGTGTGAACACTGAAAAAAAAAAAAAAGACTATGAAAGTTGCAAGCCTGCTGTATACTGGTGATGTACCATAGAGGCAAGCAGTGTATTAACTTGAGGTTGTATTTCAAAATGACTCTTGTGTTCAGCACTGACACACAGAACTGCTGCCTTCCTTTGGCATCAGAATTGTTTAAATTGTATTATCTTGACAGAATGTGCCCTTACCCATGTAAAGTGTCACCCCAGAAAAAACTTGCTTAGCAGTTTAGCACAGAGGATTAAGGAAGTAAAATGCTAACAAGCATAATAATATAGGTTTGAATTTGATTCCCTTAGTCTCAACTTTTTTTAGTATATTCTTTTGCCTCCACATCCTGCAAGTCTTCAGGAGTGCTGCAGTTGGTTTGCCCATTTTTTTCCTAGTGGGGTGAGAGCCATCAGGGCTTTCCTCTATATTGGCTCTAACCCCTCTTCCAGTGTTTGACATACACACTTGAACAACTGAGGAAGTACTGTGCCTTCTGTTGTGGGCACACGTGCTATTGCACATGCCCTAGGCATGCTACCTTATAAATGTCTTGGCAGAGTCAACTGCATAGCCATGGCCCTTATGTAGCATGGTGTGCACGTATTCTTCAGTAGATGCTGGCATTTCAGCAGGGCATACTGTCTTCCATTCCCAGGATAAGCATGTTGAGTCAGTAATTCATCTTGGATTATTAAAGTCCTAGTCAGGGTTTCATCCTTCCCATAGTGTCTTCTCTGACTCTGAGCATGTCACTTGCACTAACATTGTTATGCTTATTAGATGATGGCATGTGGGCAGCAGAGTGGTACAGAGGTAGCTGCCTCACAATATTGGTTCTCTAGTTCAACTCTTGGCTGGGGCTTTCTGCAGCGCCTGAGTTTTCTTCTTGTTTTCACAACTGGTTTTGCCTGGTGCTTCAGTTTCTTCCCACACTTTGCATGCTGCAGATGAATTGGCAATCTTTCAAGCAGCCTGTAGACATGCACACATACAGTGTGTGTGTGTGTGTGTGTGTGTGTGTGTGTGTTTTTTGAAGGGCTGGTGCTCCATTCAGGAATAGTTTTTCCGGTTTGATCCCATTGACTGGTGAGATGGATTCCAGCTCCTTTATGCAGTTAACTGGAGAATGAATGAATGAAAGAATGGTTTATAACAGGTGTCAGCAACCTGCAGCACACATGCCAAGCATGGCACGTGGAATAATTTTCAGTGGCAAACTGAGTGAATTGAAATACAGAAATGATGATCTAATTAAAAAAAATTGAATTGAGAGAGAGTGAATGCATGTATGAAAGTTGAAGAGACTGTGGGTGAGAGATCGGAGAGAGAGTGAGTGAGTGAATGCACATATGAAAGCTGAAGAGACTGTGTGTGAGAGATCAGAGAAAGAGTGAATGCATGTATGAAAGCTGAAGTGACTGAGTGTGAGAGATTTTGGAGACCAACATAGATGGCTTTTGGCTCACCAAGTTCGCTGATTGCAAACTGGAAGCAATCATTGAGTCCCCCAGTGATGTCAACATATTACAAGAAGGACTTCTTTTTCTTTCGGCTTTTCCCGGTTAGGGGTTGCCACAGCGAAACTCCCGTCAAGAAGGACTAACAGAAACAAATGATTGTTGCCAGAGCCATGCTGTAAAACTAAATGTAAAAAATGCATTATTTCCTTTGGGAAAACCAAATTCCCTACAAATTACAATATTGACATCACCCTCTGAATTCCAAACTAGTGGTGTAAGACTTGGGGACACAGGTGGATAGTAATCTGAGCTTTGACCACCAAGTTTCCATAGGGGTAAGGAAAGCCTTCTACGTAGCACACCTCATAAGCAAGGGCATAGCATATCCAGGTCAAGGGATGTTATAACTCCATTGTAGGTGGCCCACAGCATGAACTAGTAATTGCTAGAATCTGCTGCAAGCAGTGGTCAAAGAAGGCTCTGAGGTCAACAGAGACCAGGGTGAACACCTGGAAGTTGACTGGAGAGAAAGTACAACAGTTCATGGAATTACTCAGGGCTCTAGCACCCCAAGAAGAGGAGGAAATAGATGGAGTTGAACAAGAATGGCAGCAGCTAAAAACAGCATGTGTTAGGACTACAGAAACAATATGTAGCCAATCCAGGCATGGAAATAAGGTTCATAAGGAAAGCTGGTGGTGGAATGCAGAAGCCAAGGAAGTCATCAAAAGAAAGAGAGTGCAGGAAGAAGTGGGAGATAGAAAAGACTGACCAGGCTAGGAAGGATTACTGGTTGGCTAACAAAAAAGCTAAGAAAAAGTTGCAATAGCAAATAATAGTGCATCAGAGGCTCTCTACCAACTTCTGGAAAGTGACTCAGCAAGTGGCACAAAGAAACTATATCAGGTTGCAAGACAGAGACAGAAAGATAAAGAAGATAGTCATAAACCCTTCATAAGGAATGCCAGCAACAACCTGCTCACCAGTCCACAGGATACCAAAGGCAGATGGAAGGAGTATTTCCAGCAGCTTCTGAATGAAGAAAACCCCACAGAAGCGGTTCTGCCCCAGAAACCGCCTACAGTGAGAGATGAGGAGGATCCCGCCCTAGAAGAAGTAAGAACAGCACTAAGGAAAATGAAGTCAGAGAAAGCAGCAGGCTTAATTGTGGTCACAGCAGGTATGATAAAGATGCTGAGTGAGATAGGAGAGAAATGGCTCCTGAGGGTACTAATAGTGTGGAGAGAAAAGTGTATTCCAGATGACTGGAGAATAAGCATACTTGTGCCAGTGTACAAGAACAAAGGGGACATCCACAACTGTGGGCAGTACAGAGGCATCAATCTCCTATCACACTGCATGAAAGTTCTGGAGAGGGTTATTGATAAACAGAAATGCAGAGTAGTATAATATAAGATGGGAGATGAGCAGTTGAGATTCAGATCTGGATGCAGCACAATTGACCTGATATTTGCAGTGAGAAAGATGCATGAGAAGAAGCTAGAGATGAGGAGAGTTTTCAACTGGGCATTCTTAGACTTGGAGAAAGCATATGACAAGGTCATAAGAAAGCTCATCTGGGCAGTACTGCAATAGTTTGAAGTCCCAAAAACATTGGTTGAATTAGTACAGGCTATATACAAGGACCCATTGACTCAAGTACAAACAGTGTTCAGCCTCACAGAGGGGTTCTTAGTGGGAGTGGGTGTACACCAGGGTTCAGCTCGGAGCCCACTGCTGTTCATACTGTTGATAGACTACATTAGCAAACAGGTTGGAGGGGGACAGATCAACAAACTTGCTGTATGCAGACAATGTGGCATTACAGGCAGACTCTGAGCTAGAACTTCAGCAAAGGATAGGAGAATGGAATGCAAAACTTAAGGCACGTGGGCTGAAACTAAGTAGAGATAAGATGATGGTAATGGCAGCAAATTGGGAAAATCAGAAGAAGCTGAGAAGAGAGATAGAAGGGAAGATAGTGGAACAGGTAAACAGCTTGAAGTGTCTGGGAGGGATGGTTGAGGAGATGGGAAGTCTAAATGAAGAGGTCAAAGCTAGAATCAGACGGGCTGCCAACTGGCATAGACTGTCAGGTGTAGTCTACGACAGAAGAATGCCAAAGAAGCTGAAAAGTAAGGTGTACAAGACAGTGGTGTGACCCAGTACTACTGTATGGTACAGAAACTTGTGCAGTAAAGGCAGAACAGTTGAAGAAACTAGAGGTGATAGAGATGAAGTGCCTGAGAAGGGTGGTAGGATGCACACTGTGGGACAGACGAAGAAAAGAGGACATAAGAGCAGAAGCCAAAGTTGCCCCAGTTGCAGAAAAGATCAAAGAGAACAGATTATGGTGGTTTGGACACATGCAGAAAAGCAGAAGGCAATCTGGTGAGGAAGAATTGGAGCAGACAGGAAGAAGGTAAGAGGAAGCAAGGATGTCCAGCAAAGAGGTGGACAGGTTGTGTGAAAGAAGTTCTGTGGCAGTCAGGCATGAGTGTTGAATGCAGGAGTGTGGCACTGAATTGAAAGAGGTGTCGATAGTTACACGATACCCCACCCCATGTAGAAAAAAAGGGAAAAAGGGGGCTGATGATGATTTAGTCGAGCCTCATCAGACCACTAACAGAGTATAATGCACCCTTTTGCATGTACCTCATCCGGCACCTGCAGCAGCTGGAGAGACCTCAAAGATTTCTCACTAAGAAAATACAGGGAGTCCAAATCATGACCTACATGGGCAGGCTAAATGGTCTGTAACTTTTCTCTATCTTATAGGCTGCTGAGGGGTGACTTGTGCGTGGCCTATAGGGCAATCTCCAACACTGCCATAATGGAAATGCTGCACACCCACAAGTAAATGGCACAAGATTCACTCACTCTGTGGATCTCGGTCTAGCTTGTGACATTAACAGAACTTGCTGGAGAGACAGATATGTCTCCCAGAGACTATCGCTTCTCTGGAATAGACTTCCTATTCACATAAAACAGAGCTCCTCACTGACCCTATTCAAATGCAGTCTAGATAACTGGATGGGAGACTGCAAATTCATCCCTGGGGTGGCACCCATGTCCCTCATTGACGGGGTAGCCAGAGTTGATCACAGACCCATTCTGTTCATAAATTAATTCTGCAAACTACCCAAAAAGAACTAATTGAGATAAACATGGCATGGCTTGTAAAAGTTCTAGGCCTGCTAGTCTTGTATCCTCCTATGAACAAATATGTTGGTATGTGTGCATGTTTTCTCTTTGACTATCTGCTGGCAAACCATCTCCTCTCCTTTTTGTTTGTGACTGAAGTAGGATAACAGTAGGTTTGTATCTTTTTGTAAGACAAGTGTTACTAAGCTTACTGATTTTACATTCACTTTAAAGTAAAATGCTTGAGATGACTCTTTCAAGCCATTGCATGACTGTAATGCAGGATACCCCTTCTACTTCCTTTGGAATATTTTTCTTCCAACTTTACTGGACACTGTTATTTAGGAGCAGCACTGGGCACTGGCCAAAGCTCCACTTGTTTAGGCTTCTGTTCCTTTATTCCCTCCTTTCTGTAATAGCCACTTGATTTTTAGCTGATTGTTGCTTGGATCAGCACTATCATCATCACAATCATCAGCCCTCCTTTTCCCATTTCAAACAAATGGATCTGGATATTAGTCAATTGTCACCATCTCTCTTGCTTCAGTGTCACTCATCTGCCTTCTTTGATAGTCATATCTGATTGCTGCAGGTGTTCTGTCAAGCAATCTGTGTGACCGAGCGTCTGTAATTCATATTGCCTTCTCCTTGTGTCTCCCAAATCATCTTTGCCATATTCATAGGTTCATAGGTTCATAGCTTAGTACTAAGCTAACTGCCCTTGTGAGCCATTTTAAGCCTAGCCAATTATCGCTTGTGGGACTCAAACCCTGCACCTTGTGTTTGTAAGGCAAACACCTTAACCATTAGGCCACGCTAATGTTTTCCCACACATGTGACCTAAGTAGTGTAATCTGTTCTATTTGATCTTCACTTCAATTGGGTCTCATTTGACTTCTGCTCTGATAACTTCATTTCTTTGCCTGTCCCACAATGTGCACCCTATCAGCCATCTCATGCAGTTATCTCCATCACCTCTAACTTCCTCAACTGATCTGCCTTCTCTGCCCAGAGTGCTGTACCATGCAGCAGTACTGTTTGCACCACTGTTTTTTGCACCTTACATTTCTGCTTCTTTAGTTTTTTTTTCTGTCATACATTATCCCCTATCACCCACTGGGATGCACAAGCCAGTGCATTTCTTTGTGCCGGTCCCAAGCCTGGATAAACGGGGAGGGTTGCATCAGGAAGGGCATCCGGCGTAAAACTTCGCCAAATCTTTTCATGCAGTCACCAGTTAATATTTCCAGACCGGATTGGTCGTGGCCTGCGTGAACAACGACCGCCACCAGTACTGTTAGCCAACAGGGTGCTGGCAGAAATTGGGCTACTATTGGCTGAAGAAGGAGAAGAGGCGGAAGGCATGGCCGAAGGCAGGAAGAGAGGAGAAAGGCTAGGACTGTGGTAGTGAGGGTCGGAACTTTGAATGTTGGCAGTATGACTGGTATAGGGAGAGAGCTAGCTGATATGATGGACAGAAGGAAGATTGATATATTGTGTGTGCAAGAGACCAGATGGAAGGAGAGTAAGGCTAGGTGTATCGGAGGTGGGTTCAAATTGTTTTATCATGGTGTGGATGGGAGGAGAAATGGCGTAGGAGTTATTCTGAAGGAACAGTATGCGAAGAGTGTTTTGGAGGTGAAAAGGGTGTCGGATAGAGTGATGTTTATGAAGCTGGAAATTGATGGTGTAATGATTAATGTTGTTAGTGCATATGCTCCACAAGTTGGGTGTGCAATGGATGAGAAAGAAAAATTTTGGAGTGAATTGGATGAAGTGGCGATGACTGTACCTAAGGGTGAGAGAGTGGTGATTGGAGCAGATGTAAATGGGCATGTTGGTGAAGGGAACAGTGGGGATGAGGAAGTGATGGGTAGGTATGGTGTTAAACAAAGGAATGCAGAAGGTCAGATGGTAGTGGATTTTGCGAAAAGGATAGATATGGCTGTGGTGAATATGTATTTTAACATGAGGGAGGAGCATAGGGTGACATACAAGAGTGGAGGAAGATGCACACAGGTGGATTATATCTTATGTAGGTGGGCCAGTTTGAAGGAGATTGGAGACTGTAAAGTGGTGGCCGAAGAAAGTGTAGTTAGGCAGCATAGGATGGTGGTTTGTAGGATGACGTTGGTGATCAAGAAGAGGAGGAGGAGAGTGAGGGCAGCACCAAGGATCAAATGGTGGAAATTGAAAAAGGGTAATTGTGAGGTGGAGTTCAGAGATGAGTTAAGACAGGCACTGGGTGGCAGTGATGCATTACCAAATAGCTAGGTAACTAAAGCAGAGCTAGTAAGGGGGATGGCTAGAAAGGTGCTTGGTATCACATCGGGACAGAGGAAGGACGACAAGGAGACATGGTGGTGGAATGAGGAAGTACAGAAGAGTATACAGGCAAAGAGGTTGGCAAAGAAGAAGTGGGACTGTCAGAGAGATGAAGAAAGTAGACAGGAGTATAAGGAGATGAGGTGCATGGCAAAGAGAGAGGTGGCTCAGGATAAGGCATATGAAGAGTTGTATAAAAGGTTGGACACTAAGGAGGGAGAAAAGGACCTGTACCGATTGGCTAGATAGAAGGACCGAGCTAGGAAAGATGTGCAGCAGGTAAAGGCGATAAAAGATAATGAGGGAAACATACTCACAAGCGAGGAGAGTGTGTTGAGGAGATGGAAAGAGTACTTTGAGGGGTTGATGAATGAAGAGAATGAGAGGGAGAGAAGGTTGGATGATGTAGGGATAGTGAATCATGAAGTACAATGGATTAGCAAGGAGGAAGTAAGGATAGCTATGAAGACAATGAAGAATGAAAAGGCTGTTGGCCCAGATGACATACCTGTAGAAGCATGGAGGTGTTTAGGTGAAATGGCAGTGGAGTTTTTAACCAGATTGTTTAATGAAATCTTGGAAAGTGGGAGGATGCCTGAGGAATGGAGAAAAAGTGTTTTGGTACCTATTTTTAGGAATGAGGGTGATGTGCAGAGCTGTAGTAACTACAGATGGATTAAATTGATCAGTCATAGCATGAAGTTATGGGAAAGAGTAGTGGAAGCTAGGTTAAGAAGGGATGTGATGATTAGTGAACAGCAGTATGGTTTCATGCCGGGAAAGAGCACTACAGATGCGATGTTTAATCTGAGAGTGTTGATGGAGAAGTACAGAGGATGCCAGAAGGAGTTGCATTGTCTTTTTGTAGACTTGGAGAAAGCATATGACAGGGTGCCTAGACAGGAGTTGTGGTATTCTGTGAGGAAGTCAGGAGTGTCAGAGAAGTATGTAAGAGTGGTACAGGATATGTACGAGGGTAGTGTGACAGCGGTGAGGTCTGCGGTGGGAGTGACGGATGCGTTTAAGGTGGAGGTGGGGTTACATCAAAGATCAGCTCTGAGCCCTTTCTTATTTGCAATAGTGATGGACAGGTTTACAGACGAGATCAGACAGGAGTCGCCATGGACTATGATGTTTGCAGATGACATTGTGATCTGTAGTGAGAGTAGGGAACAGGTGGAGGAGACCCTGGAGAGATGGAGATATGCTCTAGAGAGAAGAGGAATGAAGGTCAGCAGGACTAAGACAGAATATATGTGTTTGAACGAGAGGGAGGATAGAGGAATGGTGAGGATGCAAGGAGTAGAGCTGGCGAAGGTAGATGAGTTTAAATACTTGGGGTCAATAGTTCAGAGTAACGGTGAGTGTGGAAGAGAAGTGAAGAAGAGAGTACAGGCAGGATGGAGTGGGTGGAGAAGAGTGTCAGGAGTGATTTGTGACAGACGAGTACCTGTAACAGTGAAAGGAAAGGTCTACAAGAGGGTAGTGAGGCCAGCTATGTTATATGGGTTGGAGACAGTGGCACTGACAAAAAGGCAGGAGTTTGAGCTGGATGTGGCTGAGTTAAAGACGTTAAGATTTGCACTGGGTGTAACAAGGGTGGACAGGATTAGGAATAAGTATATTAGAGGGTCAGCCCAGGTTGGAAGGTTTGGAGACAAAGCCAGAGAGGCAAGATTGCATTTGTTTGGACATGTGCTGAGAAGGGATGCAGAGTATATTGGGAAAAAGATGCTAAGGATGAAGCTACCAGGTAACAGGAAAAGAGGAAGGCCTAAGATAAGGTTTATGGATGTGGTGAGAGAGGACATGCAGGTGGTTGGTGTGACAGAGCAAGATGCAGAGGACAGGAAAAATGGAAACAGGTGATCCGCTGTGGCGACCCCTAACGGGAACAGCCGAAAGAAGATGAGGATGACTCTGTGCCAGTTGGCTGCAGCACCTCTTGCTCTAGTTTTGACCTCATTCAGACTTTTTTCCTTCTCCTCAACCACTCCTCCCAGATGGTTAAAGCTGTTAACCTATGCACCACTGTTTTCTCTTTTGTCTCAATTTTCAGCTTACTCTGACTCCCCATTTACTGCTATGACATCTGGCTTGTCTGTACTCTTCTTCCCATGTTCCTTCAAGTTTTGCCTTCCCAGTCCTCTGTCATTTGCTGAAGTTCCTGTTCAAAGTTTGCTTGTAGTGCCATGTGAGCTGTATATAGCTGCTTTGTTGATTTGTCCCCTCCATCCTGTTTGCTAATGTAGTCTATCAAGTAGTAGGCTCAGAGATTAATCCCAATGCACATTCACTTTCAATAGGAATCCTTCTGAGTCTGAACACTGTGCTTGTGTCATAGTGTCCTTTTACATAAGCTGCACTAATTCTAGCAGTGTTTCATAAACTTGGAACCCCTGCAGGACTGCCCAAGTCAACTTTCTTGGGACCTTGTTGTATGCTTTTTCCAAGTTTGTGAGTGCCCATTTGTACTCTCTTCATATCTCCAGCTTCTTCTACTGTATCCAAAAGTGACAGAGAGCACCCCTGCTATACCAGGCTACAACTCTTACCACACTTTTCGGCCACCAAACCACGACCAAAACACTAAAGGTGGAGGAGTGACCATATTCACCAAGGATATTCACACCATCAGGCTAGTTGCCCAACACAATACGTCTGAAATTCTCCGGTTGCAACTAACACTAGGTAAGACTACAATCCAAATTGCAGCTTGCTACAGATCCCCCACCATGCCCCAAGATTCTCACTACACCTGTCTAAAAATACTGGAAAATATTAAGATACAACCAAACACCCTAATACTGGGTGATTTCAACTACCCTGCCATTAACTGGGAAAACTACTCGTGTATCAACACATTTGCCCAACAGTTCTTGGAATTCATAAATTCCAGTGCCCGGATCAACTAATCCATAGTCCCAACCAAGGGCTCCAATATCCTAGGCCTGGTCATTACCAACATGGGAAATCGATGCTCCACACCTATGGTCACCCCCTCATTGGTCAGGTCTGACCATAAGCTAATAACCCTTAACATCCACATCCCACCCCCACCCCAAGTAAGGAAACCTCCTTTAAAAACTTCTCCATAGCCAACTTCATGCTACTCAGGACAGAAGTAACAAACTTCTTGACACCCATGCAGACAAGAACTGAAAGTTCGACTGCTGAATCCAACACTAAGGCACTGTATGAGCACATCCAATCATGCATGAATCGTGCCATCCGAAATAGAACCAAGATGCTCTCCTCCAAAAAAAGGAGGCCAATCTGGTGGGCCCTTACCATAATCAAACTTTATAACAAAAGGAAGAAACTGTTGCAGAAAAGAGGAAAATACCAGAAAGCAAAAAACTCCCTTACCAGCCTCAGTAAGAAGCTGAGATCCCTCATAAAATCCTCCAAAGCTAGTTATGAAAATAAAATTGCCAAAGATTCCAAAGACAACCACAAGGCATTCTATACCTATGTCAGGAATCTAAATGGCAATGCTCAGATTTGCTCTGAGCTACAACGGAATGGCATTAAATATACTGATCCCAAGGATATTGCCAATATCCTGGCAGATCAATTCATTGCCAACTTCACCTGCCTCTCACCCGGCCCATCTCAGTACCGGAAGAATGCCAAAATCCAGTAATAATGGCCACACAGGTAAAAAAACGCACTCTCCAAAGCTAAGAATACAGCATCCATGGGACCAGATGACATACTGGGCTGTGTATTACATGAACTACAAAATTAACTGGCACCTCACCTAAGTGTCATGTTTAATCATAGACTGTACAATTTAAAAACAAATGATTCAGTTTTCAACCTTTTGCACAGGCATTATGACTAGCTAAGTTTGGTTTGTGTCAGCACATGACGTTATTTAAGTATTTGTGAAGCCTAGCCTAATTTTCCCAGTTATATCAAAGGCTGGTTAAGTGACTTGGCTCAAGGGGCAACAGTAGGCAAATGGAGACAGGCTCAAACCTTGAATGAATCCTCTATGTTAACTCTAGGCTTAACACCTTAGCTTCTGCATGTGCTATTAAAACTTACTATCTCCTTCTCGGAAATCATATCCACAGCAGAGAAATGATAATAAGGAATTGGAAAAAAATATATCTTAGTTTATGGAATGCTTGAATCTGTTCACTGTTGTCTGCCCAAATTAAATAAATACAATTACATTAAGATCTAAATGTAAAGCTGTAAATTTAAGTACTGGACAAACTTACATATATATTGTTAGAGAAATATGGAGTTTAAATTTATGTAATTATTCATTAAATCAGAAATTCTTGGTTACAATAAAATAGCAATTTAACTATAAAGTCTCAGGTTTATTTTACAAATGAGCACATCACACGTAAACACAGTTATTGTTCTTGTGGGTTACATGGAATTGTTACAGGTACTTGCTATAATGATAATATTGAAGTCTACTGAAAATAAATGCATTTCTGTATATATATTTTATTAAAAATAAAAACTATGTCACAATTCCAAGGGTTCCAACATTCTTTAAAGCTGTGACAATGCTGTCTCCTTTCTCTAAATGTAATATTGACTGATACGTAGTTTCCAACCTCTTCTTTATCCCAGCTCTGTAAGGGACGACAACTCATTTAGCATGGGACCTCTCTCTCATGAACAAATTTATTAAGGAAAGCAGCCATTATGTAGACTGCAAATCCTCTAAAACCATTAATAATCTAGGCTCTACAATGTAACCTATTCAGTCACATTTCCTTTATAAATATTTAGTTCAATACCATATTTGCAAATCATTTCCCATAAATTAATATATATGTCTACTTTCTGAGCCAACCTGTTCTTATAGTCCAAGTATGTACCCTTGCAATTATTTTCTATTTTTACATGTATATACTTATATTAAACTATTCTAACACAGTCTCAAGACATATATGAAACACAAGTAGCAGGCACTGATAATCAGAGTATTGCCTCATGTCAGATTTAAAATTGAACTCAGCCTGCATCCATTAAAATTTAGTGGAGGTCTTACTAAAAAGGAAGCAACAGTGCAAAATGTATTGCACACACTTCAGCAGCAGGGAAGTGCAGCACTGTCACAAAAACTGCAATGCTTACAACAACTGTAGTATCTCACTTTATATTTCTTACAATTGCCGATAAAGGATATTAGGATTTTATCTAGAATAAAGATATACAAAAACATGTACAGCAGACAGCATTTTACATATGATATACAGGGCATAAATAATGTTTGGTTTTAAAATGTACTATCACAGGTTCCATTACAGCTCTGCAACCCTTCATTCCTGAAAACGTAAACAGAGAAATCAAATGCACCATATAAATGCTGAAAGGGAAAACTCCAGAACTTTTAACTGTGCTTATCAGATGATAAAGGTGAAAAATGCTAAAAATCAAAATTACAAAACTCCGTTCTCCTGTTAATTACAGACCAGCACTTTACGTAAATGAAGTCATAAAAATGAGACAAGTTCTGCACAGCAAGGAACACTTCTCTGCTAGTTAATTGAGAACAATTTACTAAAAATAGATAGAGCAAATTGCTTCCAAAGAAATATTACACATCTCAATTCACTTGCTGGGTACAAAATTTTGTAGACATAAGCTTATTTAAATAATGGTTAGTGGCCAAGATGTGCATTGTGCTGAACCTTATTTTACCACCCTGAATAGCACTTGCAATGAAAGGCACAACAAATGAGACCTGTGGATAGCATATGTAAGTATAAAGATACGTACAAACATGAAGTCTCAGAAAGGAAGAGGAAGTCAAAGACATACCACAATATAAAAATGACCAAATCACTGAGACAGATATAATAAAGTTTACAAAAGTACCCTGCAGGGATATTACAAATTATCACATTAAAGTTTAAACATGAAGAATTCTTACATAATAAAGGTTGTTTCAATACAGCTACTTTAATCTTGTGGAAAACC